>NC_087220.1:27868063-27870563 GCF_015104395.2 Macrobrachium nipponense | reverse complement strand
GAAAATCAGACTACTCTTTCAACAAACACATCAGTCTCGTTACTTTACTCAAACAAACTCTTAATGAATTTACGTTAATAATTCTATCTTTAAATCTTAATTACAATTCTTCTATGGGGACAAATGGAATGCATTGCTCGTTCGCGATACTTTAACTATAATCAGAACACGGCCTAAGAGAACCATCCTTTTTTTTCTCTTATTTTTTTTTTATACACTTTTTTTTTTTTTTTTTTTAATGTTACTTTATTCTACAAATTCCCTATCTGCATTTCCTAACACAACAGCCATTGCGACACTACTAAAGGCTACACAACTCGTTCATTGCGCAGTCGATCTAATACTAATATTACTATCAGTGACAACTTTTAGCAATCACGTCGGCTCTAGGGGGGCGGGGCAGGGTTTCCCATCTTCCTATGTGAAGGGGTGGGCCTCTCATCACATCCCCATAGTGTCCCAAGACACTATCCCGTAACTGTCCCTCTCTGCCATACGGTTGAGATGTTCCCGTTTCTATGCAATTTGCTCACAGGTCAGCAACTCTATTAGTGCCAGCAGCGGTGCCGGCGATCCGCTACTGATGCTATTAGTTGCTTGTATCTTCTTCACATCGACCCTGGAATTCTCTCACTGGTTGCTGGCTGTCATCTGACGTCTATCAGCTATTCCTTATTCTAACATCGCTTGATCCTATCCATACCTTAGGGCAGGTATCGTGACTTCCTTCACGGGTCGAGGTTGGTAATGGGAACTTGCTGTACTATTCACCTTTTTAATACCATCCCTCTAATCTTCAATAGGTCGCGATCAGAAGTAGGAGTGGACTTCCCCCTTCCCACGGAGTCACGGGGGAGAGGCTTTGGTCGACCTCTCTCTGTCCCAGTATTCTTGACTCGTGGGTTGACAGATTGTCTTCTACTTCTCAGGGCTGTGGACTGGTATCCCTTCCCTCACAACAGGACAACAAGGCATCCCTTGTTCCCGGGCACTGCAGAACAGCAGTCCCGCACGGCACTTGGGGTAACCAGGGGCACTACCTTCCCGGCATTCCCTCCATGCCATCTCCTGCTACTGCCAACTTCCGTCCTTCCTCGTGAGGTTGGACTGTTCGCCATCTCTCCGTTCAAAACACGTTCGTTACTCCTCTACTTGGTCTGCTACACGAGTCGGTTACTCGGGGGGTCACGAAGGGTCACGAAGGGTGTTCGGGTGCCACCACCACGGCACCACCGTCGTTTGTCTTTGGCGCTGCAACCGTCGATTTTGAATTCTCCCACACTAGTTTTTGACTGTTCGTACGTCTCGTACGGATTTTTCCAATATTTTGTGAATACTTCCGCAGATTCGAATTCTCTCTCGCCCGCTCGTTCTCGAATTCGGCCGCGAAACTGTCTAACAGTGGTAATTTATTAACGATTTCTGCAATCGCACTCTGTCTGTTTGGTTAGCACTGCGTTTTTTTTTTTTTTTTTTTAAATCGTAGGGTGTGTGATTGTACACTGTCTTTCTGGTTAGCACTGTGCATTTCGAAATCAAACGTATGGTGTGATTGTACACTGTCTTTCTGGTTAGCACTGTGCATTTGGAAATCGTAGGGCCACTCGATTTATTATTCCCGTTTTTAGCACGGTTCGCCACTTTTCTGCCGATTGCTTTAGCCATAACTGTTTTTATCCAGTTCGTTCGTTCCACCATTTCCTTCGTCATCAGCGACCATCGAACTTTCTCTCGTTTCCATGCTTATTTCACTTCATATCACTGTTTGTCGGCTAAAATGATTTAGCACTAAAGCTTGTTTGACACCTCGAGACCTCACAACCCTCCCCTATATGATCCCACAAGACTCGCAATACCTTACAGGACCACACAAAGCCTTACAGGACCTTAAAGGACCCCACAGGACCTTAAAGGACCTCGTACGATTATTCACCAATACCCCACAACTGATATATATATATATATATATATATATATATATATATTCATATTACATATTTATAAAAGTATACATATGTAATATTTATACATACGAATAATATTACATATTTATTAGGTCATTGTGGCTTGCGTTTCTTGGTTAGTTTCTTTGTATGGGATAGCAGATTTTTTCATATATCCTATATATATATATATATATATATATCTATATATATATATATATATACATTTACCAAATCTTGGTTTAAACACTTCGTTATAAGATTTTGCATCGATGAAATTTTGAACACGTTTTTTTAGGAATGGTATTTGAAAAACTTTATGAAAAGGCATTATTTATTTGGCTATGTAAAGTACTCTTTCTCTCTCTCTCTCTCTCTCTAACTGAATGTTTCTGCGCATTATATATATATATAAATATATATATATATGATATATATATATATATTATATATATATATACATACAATATACATATATATGTGTGGGTGTGTGTGTGCGTATGAAAAAGTCTGTATGCCATGCAAAGAAAAGAACCAAAAAAACGCATGCCACAATG
>NC_087220.1:27791194-27867563 GCF_015104395.2 Macrobrachium nipponense | reverse complement strand
TGTAAGATAAAATAAAAAAAGAGTGTACATACTAACCTAAGCCATAATGTACCATTGTGTGGAGCCCTCTAAAGGAGGCAATGGTTTCTGTAGGGAACAGAACTGAAAGGTACGTCATAGATGCTGTCAAGAGGAATCCATTTGCTGCAGATCCTATGGCCTCAAGTGGTAGAACCCACCAAGGGTTTTGAAGAAAGCAGAAACCTAGAAGGAAAACTGTTGTTTAGCATTGCACCAAATTGCAATTGTAATTTGTACTCTTCTTATAAAAACTGTAATCCACCCCAAATTTTCTTGGGATTTTTCATGAACTCATGAATCTAGTTTATACTTTCTGGTATGCACACACACACACACACACACACACACACTGCTTTTCTCATCTGAAAAGTAACTTTATTCATTTGCTGTCTGTACTCTTTTTACCACTGTTCAGTTGAAGTTAAGAAGATCCTCTGGCCTCTGAAGTGTCCCCATTACACCTTCCTAGCCTTCTCTTGTAAATCAAACATCCTCAGCCTGTACACTTTAGCAACTGCTTCTCTTCCCTCCACTGACCTTCAGAAACATTCCTGTTTTCGTTTCCCAAGATTCACCTAATCTTCCCTCCTTCAAGGCAAGTCTGTGACCTCTTCCATTTGTATCATTTGTATCATGTACATCTGAAATGTCATTCTTTTTCAGCTCAACAGGTTATTCTTGTAATTACATCTCTCCCTCTCTCTCAGTTGGCCTTCTTTGACTACTGTATGCTCCACCATAAATCACTAATACATCTGATCCTTTGTGATGTTCTTTTGTTTGTACAGCCAAGTTGGTCACCGCAGAGAGGGAGGTAGGGCAATAAAGCTTCTTGTTTCCCCATTTTTCAAAAGATGGTGCGAAAAACCAAGCAACTTTCTTATGCTCAATACAGTCACTGTCAATGGTCACATATACCTGATCATATCATCACTTGCCATTTTTCCTTCTGTTCTTATACATGTTTAGGCTTCTTATCACTACCTTATCTTTGTTTTTCCTGCACAGCATCTCTTCTCTAAACATTATGTCATACTTAGCAGGTTTACCTAAGAGAATTTCCGCTTGATTTCCTGCAAACGATTACTGTATCTAGAACCCAAGACACACGGCATTTAGTTCCAAGGATTTGGAAATATGTCCATTCCTGAGTAAAAGAGTTGTTGCTATCAGACTTTGTCCTTGGCTTGCTGTCAAGAAATTTTATGTTTCAGCAATTTGAAGACAAACCAGGTAGTGCTGGTGCCCCCCTCTAATAGAACTGGAAATGTGTATCTTGACAAGGAAGAACAAATTCATATCTTGAGCTTGTTGCTCACGAGAAAGAACATTATTCCTTACCAACAAAATAGACAGTAATATTACTTTTGCATAACCAGTACTGCTGGCCTTTGTTCTTCCTGTGGATCCATAGCTTTAATAATTAATAAAAGTCACTCTCTTTGGTTCTCATTTCTCAGACAAATCTTTACACTTTGGTTCCTCATTAAACCGTAATTTATATCAAGAGCTTTACAAATGAAGTGGGTTTCAAACTATGTTATTTAGTCAGTTCTCAGTCATTGTGACTGAGGTATTAACACTATAATCCTGCTTCACAGAAAGGTCATCACTTCGTTATAGTATGAAAACAATAAGATACAAAAGAATTGATTAACAATGTTCAGAAACGATGGTATTTGCTGGTAACAGTTTTCAAGTAAAGGTAATTCAAACCTGTCACTACTCCATAAAAAAGGAGGTTGTAAACTAGGAATGGTGATGAAGCTGATGGCCTCGAAAGTGAATCTGACTTACCAAGAAACTCTACTCCATGTGCCACTAGACCAAACGTTATAAGAGGGACATATCCAAATGACTTTGCAAAATTGCAAGTAACCAGGGTCATAATGAACTCGAAGGGTGCCCCTACAGTGACTGTCAGGCCAAGGAGCGCTTCACTAGCTCCCAATTCATGCAGGTACCGGAACATAAAAGTTTCAAAGTATCCTGTAAACATCCCTGTGAAAGGAAAATCCGTGTGAGATATTTGTATTATATGAATGAAAATAATTTTTTATACTAAGACCACCATAGAAGTAGTCTCTTCAATTTAAGTGTGATTTTTATGTTGAGCCACAAAACAACACTATAAGCATTTTGCAAAAAATAAATTGGAAGCATTAGCAGAACACACAATTGTCACATAAGAGCTTAGTGATATGATGCAGCTCATCTTTGCCCTAAGAAGAAAAAGGAAGAAGAAATAAAGGACAGGTAATGAAAGAATAAAACAGAATGTTCAGATGCAAGTAAATGATGTTGCATTGCCAACAGCAATCTTGTTATCTTTATGGAGGGCAGAAGTAATTATGATATTTACAACCCTGTTTGAGAACCAATATTTTGCAGTTATCTCTCATCTACTGGTTTTCCTTTCCCGCCAGTAAGAGAACTTGTTACAGTCAGTTATTTATGGGAAAACTAGTTTGTTTTCAGTTCCCTTACTCAGTTGTATAAACAGGAATAAAATTGTCCCAATCAAAATACATTTACATTTAACAATGAACCTTCAATAAATGATATTGGAAATAGTCCATTACTGCTGAAGAAAGTTTAAATTTGATCAAGTATGCTTTTAAGACCAAGAGCTTTGTCCCCAAATTAAATAAAAAGGCTCCGTGTACAAAGTAGAGTCGAATTCCTAATACCTGCACTACTACTGTATAGCGAAGTCTGGTGTGGCAGTGCGCTCTGTGGTCAGCTGCTGAACTTTTATTGACTTCTTGATCTGCTCCAAATGTAAGGCTTCTGGTACTCATTCCATTTGCAGCAATATTAATTTTCACCTCTTGACTGAATTATCCTGCTTTAAAGATGACTGATTTTTTGTTATATACGACAAACAAGCAAAAAAAAAAAAAAGCAAAAAAAAAAAAAAAAACCTAGAACGCTATTCAGTGAAATCCAAACTCTAGTCTAGGCTTACTTGGACCAAACTTACAGTATAGAATTTATGAGCTTTATAAGTAAGTCTCTCATTAATAAATAAGTCGGAGGCAACACTGGAATTCTTTTAAACAATTTTCACTCCTGTGTGCAGAATGTGTTGCTTGACATGCAGTAGTTCCCTGCAAGTCTATAGGGGCGTCACCAGTACTCGGTGTTCTTGTGCAGAAATTAAATTATATAGATTTACCATTGAATACAGTAGCATAATCTACTCAGCTTCATTTGAATCTTTATGATTTGTCCTTATCTAGAAAAATATCTCACTATTTATAGAATATAACCAAAATAAATCACTGAAAAGCTTCATCTCGGGTAACATGTGATAGTTTAACTTTACTCCCCCAAACCATGATTTTCACCTACCTGCCACAAACAAAGACCCAAAGAGGAAGAGAGGCTCTGCCCTGAACAAGAGCTGGAAAATCTTTCTAGTGAGTGAGATAGCAGGCATCTTGAAGTCAATATTAACGCCAAGCATTAACAGTCCCGCAATTACTTGCAGTGCAGTCGAGACGTAGAAAATTTCACTGTGAAGTAAATAAAAGCATCAATTTCATATTTATTTGACACACCTGTGACATGTGCTCAGAATTTAGAGAAGTTTCTCGATTATTATTGAAAAGTTAAATGTCAGTTTTCCCACTCACTTGAAGCTTCCTGTCTGTTCCACAATAACCCCACCCACATAAGAGCTGATGAGGGCACCCACTGTCCCCCATGCCCTTTGGTAGCCAAAGTTGACATTTGAATCTTGGGCATTAGCCATCACAGCAGCATCAAAGAAGACGAACGTTATTCCGTTAAATATCCTGCAATAAAATCATTATTCGTCCTATATATTCTTTCTTAAAGCACTTTGAATAGACTAGATAATCCCAAGGACATTAACTTTATCTCTCTATGTAATTTCATCTAACAAATAATTGTTACTAGATTTATCCAAAGGGAATTTAACTTAAGTCATTCTGAGATATATATTCAAGACTTGCATAGTCAGTGAAATGTTAAAAGTAGAACCTTCTTATTTGTAAGGTTAGCACAGCTTTCTCAATCTAAAACAACAATTGCCAGTTGCATCATTATAAAAAGTCTTACCCATAAGAAGTGCGAACGCAAAGGTATATCCAAAATGTCCATTCCAGCTGATTATCATCATTCTCGATCGTTGAGTTGCCTTGATATGAGCTATTGACCTCAAAGGAAAAGTTTGATGATGTTGCATCAGAGAAATTCGAAATCGGCATCTCAGCTTTAGCTGATGGAACCCATGGAAAAAACAAGGCAATCCCTCCTGTTATTATAGAAACAGTAGCCATCAGGATCTGTGAACAGAAACAGAATGTTGTATTTTAGTCGACGATTATTTCAAATTGATTACACTTATTTATTCTATAGTCATACTAAGACTTCCCTGCTGCTTTTTTATTCCTGTATGTCCTTCCTAAACCAGCTTTTTCTTCATGTCAATGTAGTCTTAAGACCTATGCCATTATAAGGGATTATCTTGCAATCTTCATTTGATTAGCTATTATCCTGATTTAAATATTCTTTTAAAATAAAGTATTAATAAGTAAAGTTTAAAATTAAGTAACGATAAGTGAAAGGTGGTAGACTAAATATCTCACTTTGAACCCATTTTATTATCTTTTACTTGGACTCACTTTTTACCCATATATATATCAATGAAAGCATCAGATATATCTTAACAGTGGTATATGATTGACATTCCAGCTGTGGTAGGATCAGTTTTTCCTTCTTTTACCTTTATCCCATTTTCACAAGGTCATTAAAGTTAAACACTATTGGAAGACAAAATTCTCTGTCTTCAAGTACTCTCACTTGATTTACAGAATTACTCTGTTTTCTCTTACTCTGTAGTTACCAACTTTATCCCCAACGAAGCCACCAATGAATGGGAAGAAAATGGTGGAGACCGAAATAACGGAGGCAATTGTACCAGTCTGGTATTCGTCAAGCCCGAGGGTTTTTTGATGAATTGTTAACTGCGGATATATCAACACAATAGCTGTAAATAGAAGAAAATGTTAAGGTTATGAATTAACCACTTCCATTTTTGCATCATGAATACAAATAGTAATTTTTGTATCTTCCATACTTATACTTAACCCTTTATAGCTTTGTTAGGTCCAGGGCTCTTGCCGGGACCCTCAGGCCACCCTTGCTTGAAGATAAATTAACATGATTCCCCAAGACTCTCAGGAAACTGATCCAGCACTCTCTATTCAAATAACCTGTTATCCATTTTTCAGAAGATACCTTATGTCCTTGTCAGAACTGTAATTACTAATATATGTAAAGTGTTGGAAGCTTTCTAATCAGATGTATATGAAGCCTCTTCGTAATTTAAATACTTGTTAACCATTCTTCAGGTGTGAGATAACACATCTGACTGATTATAGACGTCCTTCTGTTTTCCTCTAATGTCAGATTCTCCTTTAGCGTTTACAAGAATTCTTGACTTGTCAGAGATTTTGTAATAATAAATCAGAATACCTTGAACCTGTCCCTTACTCACTGACCTTTATACTGGTGACCCCAGAGATGACCAACACCAACATTCGCCTACTGCCCTTCTCCACTCACAACCCAGGCCTGGTTCTTCAGAGGGGGGACGATCTTCAGGTCTAAAATGATCTCTTCATCCCATTGCTAGACGCCATCCCCATATACCACTACTGAAGCTCCAGGTGGAAAAACATACCAAAATACAAGCCCAAACCAGAAGGATATGCCAAGGGCACTTGTTTCTATTACTGGATGTTTGGGAGCAAAGACCCAAAATATGAAAATGATTGCCACGTCATAAAACGTGCAAAAGGGTCGGACCTACAACCCAACAAAATAAACGTCAGTTGTGGGCAGACTGGTTGCCTCGTAAGAGACACCATGCCTGCTTTCCTCTTGTCTTTCTTCCAGGCACAGGCAAAAAGGCTCAATGTTTTTTATCGTAGACAAGACATCAAAAATGGAGTTTCTGGATCGACACCGGGGCATTCAAATCAGTTGTTCCAGCCAACCGGCATGAACGTCTCAATCCAACCCCCAGCACCCTACAATCACACTTTTAGGAGCAAATTTCCTAAAAGCCCACGACATTCTGGTAGACGTAGCAGGACATCAGCTGATCACATGTCCCACCTCATAGCCCCACCCACACCAACTCCAGCACCAGAGATAAGTTGCCTACTACAGGAGTTCATGGAGGTATTTAAGGACGACCTGCAGCACGATCTGATCTGACCAAACTCACAAAACACCACGTCCAGCACCACATAGTTACCAAAGGTCCCCCAGTGCACATCTATTTTAGACGGTTGGCCCCCAGAAAAACTCGCCCACACTTAAGAAGCCTTCCGGGACATGGAGCGGACAGGAATATGCCAAAAAAAAACTCCAGTCACTGGGGATATCCCATACATAAGGTAATAAAACCTGACAGGATATGGCAACCCTGCAATGCCTACCGGACGCTCACCATCAAGACAGTGCCTGACAGTAGTCACTGCTGATCATAGCTGCTATAACCAACCAGATGGAGGGTATAAAAATATTTACAGAAATTAACGTGTTGAAGGGATACTTCCAAGTCCTGGTCGCACAGGAGGACATGGAAAAAATGCCCACTCTCACCCCCTAAGGCACATACACCTTCAACTACAGCCGTTTTCGCCTTCGGAACTCAGGTGTGACCTTAAAGTGTTTGATGGGCGAAATCCTGAGCAACCTACCCTTCTGTGTTGTGTACATCAATGATATACTGATATTTAGCCCCAACTTCAAACAAGACATGAGAGACGTGACGCAGGTCCTGCAGATACATAAGAAAATGGACTTATTGTCCAAAAAGACAAATGCAAATGGGCAAAACCAGTAGTGGAATCCTGAGCCACCAAATAAACCTCTGAAAATTCAACTTATGAAAAATTGACAAACAGGAGACCATCCTTAGATCGTCTCAAGTCACAACTGCTAATGTTAGGAAAGAAAAACCTACCACCACGAATCACTCTGTCTAGAAGAAATAAATCTCTGTCGCTGTTATAAACACATGAGGTCTTTCGTACAATACCTAATTTTCGTTCGAAATTTGCCGACACTTTCATTAGACGTTTCTCAAAGGTTAGATGTAAATCATGACTTTATGTTGTAATAACATATTAATATTACAATAACTTTCATCATAAGTATTCTACCTGGGTTCACCTAACGAAAAGAAAGACCTGATTACCTGATAATAAAAAGAAGTAAGTACATTTCAGGATAAGTAATCGAGGATTGATGAAGTCTTTGGCAAACCCTTTGACGTGTTCAATAAACATTTTTCTCTTATTCAAAGACATATCACTTGAAGTCTGTTGTTCCCTCCCTGGAAAACTTTCTCTGCTCCTTTTTTGGATGTTCTGTCCTCAGGTCTTATCTACAGCCATCTGAAAATAGAAATATGTTTAACACAAAGTACATTTAATACCTTATATGTCCTGAAAATAACATATTCCATTATTTCCATGCAGTGTTATCAATCTGGTAGCCCAAATTCGCTTCCCGCCTGCCCCCAGTGCTGGACCAAAGGAATTTGTTTTTGGTGATTAGAAATTCATTTCTCGATATATTGTGATTCGGATCCAACGATAAGCTGTAAGTCACATAGCTAAGTAACCAATTGGTTCCTATATATATAGCCACGTGAATAAAAATCTAATCCTTCAGGCCAGCCCTAAGAGAGCTATTAATCAGCTCTGTGTTCTGGATAAACTAAGATATACTTTTTTCCATGTGGTGTGTGCATTCAACATATGGCTGTGCTTTTATTTCCTGGCACTGATGATAGATACATCATATAGTGCAGCAATTTTGTTGCAGGGTACTCTTGAAAGTTCTTTCCCTCAGTTCAACCATATTTTATTTCCAACAGATGTGTGAGATTATCAGAAAATGCTTTCTCTTTGGCCTTCCCGTGCCTAATTTTGATACTTATTTGATTTAAAATCCAGAATTTCTTCTTTCAGAGGACAAGGCTTGTCATGGTAATTGCTATATAGCAAAGAAAGATAAAGGAAAGGAACACGCATCTTCGAGAAGTTCTGCATCAAGGAGGCATTCGCGCATTAGTTGGAGGTGTCTGTTCTCATGATGGTTCTAGAATCGGCAGGAGTGTTGTGGAACTTGACAGGCGCCGACGTGACGTAAGGAACGCCGCGATTTCTGATGTAATACTTCATCCAGATCCTTCTAAGAAGTTCCGGTAATCTCGGGAGCCTGTGACGTTCGCTGGTAGCCCCGCCCCCAGATTGCCGTATAAATACGACTGACGAAGTAGGAGGGAGGAGATCATCAGTAAGAGTCACAGACCAGATTATCAATGAGAGATCAGCAGCAGCAATCATCATAGAGAGATAAGAGAAGAAGGAACAAACAAAGATCAGAGAGGAAAAGTTGCTCGAGAGTTTGGTCGAATTCTGGTCAAGTCGTCGTTGGGAGTTGACGACCGAGTTATTTCGACGTTGAGCAAACCTTCGGAGAAGAAACGTTCTACAGTTCATCAAGAGGTTTTGGGGAGTTCCTGCCCTTCAAGTATCAAGAGTAGACATTGTTTTCTGCCTAACGGAGGCAAGAAGGCTGTGAAGGCGTCTGCAATTAGAGTTCTCCTTTTGTGAAGCCATGGCTTCGAGTAGCAAAACTGGCCAGCAAGTACTTTCATTACCCCACCGTTTCCCCAGTTCATGCAGTGTAAGATTTTACCTTTTTTTATGTAAATAGGAGATACCATTCTGCATTTATCTTTGTTAGTAAGCTTGTAAATAAACCTTTGTTGTTGGTTTGGTGTAATTCTTTCAATATTCGTATCCCCAGTTTCAACTGTTGGTGTTGAATTCTTTTTGTTTATATTTCATATCGAACCTGAAGCGGACCTCTCTCGGTTCATAACAGGCTTCCCTTTGTCTTGGTATGGTGTATGACTCATCCGAGTCATCAACTTGTCCTATTGTTAAGCTTTTATTATTTTAATTCATTCTGATGGTCTTGAATCGAGCAACATATTCCATAGATAAAATATTAGATAGTCGATTAACAGTGGTTTTTAGCAAATTTTCTTGATCTTCAGTGTCATCTTCACAATTATGACTTTATACCTGATAGGCTGGTCCTGAAGCAAGTCTTAAAAGGACTTCACAGGCCTACCTTTATTAAACACCACCAAGACGTGTGCTCAGAGGTTGGGTGTTTATAGTAGAGTGGCGATTTCCATTTATGGACAGAGGAAGGCGAAATGCGAGTACATTGACATGTCTAAGTTTTTATAGTTCAGATGCTGAAAGTTTGACCATTCTGGATGAAATGCGAAAGAAAATGTCCTTGTCTTGGACAACTAAGCTGCCCATTTTCCCACTCACGGGTATTTGCTTCCAGGAAATAGCTGATGTACAAATGTGATCTCACCTCCACTATGATTCTGTTTCCTAAATAAAAGGCCACTGCGAAGAAAACCCTCTTTTGGGAAGTAAGTTGTATTATGGCAGATTCTAAATAATGTTAAGATGGTGGCCTGAATAGAAATGAACATGAATTAAGTTGTTGGTTGGTTTCCTTTAAATACTGAATTTACATTGAAATGGTTAATTACGTATCAAAACATCTAAGACAATTGCTTCCCTTCTTAGATGTTTTGATACATAGAGAACCATTTCAATGTAAATTTAGTATTTATAGGAAACCAACCAACAACTTAACTTATGTTCATTTCTATTCAGGCCACCATCCTATCATCAAAATATCAATTTTTTTCTATGTTTTAACGAGCATTGCGCATTTTCAGTCCCAATATTTGGATCAAGAAATTGAATAAATAAGAAAAATAGGGAAAGATTTATATTATCCTTCACATATATTAGATATTTGCTACAATAAAGCCCACAGAAAGTTTTATAGTGTAAGTAACACGGAGAAAGAAAATTCTAATAACATTCTCAGTTTGCCTTATTTTAACGGATTTGAAACCATTAAAATCATTGTTAAAAGCCTTTAAGGTCATCCTTGTTTTTTCCTATAATAACACACTAAAAGGAACGTTAATAAAAAATGGCCCCAGGGAAAGCAACAACATAATATATAAAATTCCATGTATGGACTGCCCCTCCTTTTATCTCGGACAGTCGAGTAAGGGCTTAGAAGTAAGATAAAAACAGCGTAAATATTCTGTCAAAACTGGGCAAACATCTAATGCAATATTCATTCATATAAGTGAAAACAACCACTGGATAAACTGGATTAGTAGTTCAGTAATCGCAATATCAAAAGATGTCTTGTCACGAAATCTTTTAAAATCTGCCATAATACAACTTACTTCCCATTGTAATTTTAATATTAGTTGTGACCTGTTTCATTTAAGAATGATCTCAAAGATAAAATTACAGATTATATACAAATTAGTTGCCTTAGAGATATTGTTGTAAATTTATTTGTACATATACATTTTCTAACCTTTAACGAAGTCACTGCTAAGAGCTACAAAGTAACTATACCCCATTTTCTTTAGTATAAGCTCTGCAGAAAAATTAATATTATATTTTGAATAACTTGATTAACTTTACTTAGCATTTAAAATATTTGATAGATAGATTTAATAAATAGATTTAACTGTCTCTTCAAATTATTTAAGAAATTATTTAATTGATTTGGGGAGTGATAAGAACCATTGACCTGACATAGGCCTTTTCAAGGGGTAGGCTTAGGTCGCGCGGGTTTTTTGGGCCTTGTTCAAACGGACGGCGAGCGAAGAAGGCGACAACTAGGTCGGCGACTTCGCCCTTTTAAGTTTAATTTACGTTGTGTAGGGTTTAGAAATTAATAACCCTTTAAATAATTGGTTTGTATGATCTCCTTTCCTGTTTGTACCTATCCTAAAACCTCATCCTATCCAAAAATCCTTATCTGCAACCAAAACTTTTAACAGCCTTCGTCACTGATCGGTCGACGGAAAATTCGGTAAGTGGAATAACATTTCTTATCAACGTACCAATTTATTTCCACGAATACGATTAGAGGTCGCTGGGTTTGCTGATTAAATATATAGGATTTGTTTTTAGTTTACACGTGAATTAAGAGGTGTGTGTCCAAACTGGGTTAACTTGAAGGTAGGTCAAATACTAATTTTCCACAAAGACTAGACCGCCATTATTGGACGGCTGATTTGAGCCAACGGACTTTTCGTCAGGAAGCGGTTTCGTCTTTTAACGTTTAACTTACGTATTTAACTTAACTTACTTATTCAAGACGTAATACACTGTTTTCTTTACCTTGACTAAATTTTAAGCCCTTTTACATAGTTAGGCTATTGTAATATTGGAGTTTGTGAGAATTAATTAGGCATAGACTCAGATTGAATAATTTTAACAAAGGCTTATATAATTATATGGGCGTAAGTATTTAAATTTTATCGAAATTAGGTCTGTCTGTTTACTTAGCATTACTATTCGGGATTAGTTTACTTTAATTTTACTTTAACCGGGTCGGAACTTAATAGAATTCTGGGACCAAACTGAACTACCCTGGGAATTTTATGGCCTTGGTTTGATTTATTCATAGTCCTATTTAGATTAATTGCATTTACCTGAATTACTTTTACCGGAATTTAACTAGCCTACTTAAGCTTACCAAGCAATTATTAATCCTTTGGATTTTCTGGCACAACGTCTGAAAACACGTTAGGCGCACGGAAGAATGTGTGCTTAACAGCCCGTTTTATACCATTTACTAAATTACTACTACAGAACACTCAGTGGAAGGAATTACCCTTGTAATTTTGTAGAGTATACTCCTTCGATCTTCCCACTGAGCGAAACAAATTTCCCACAAAGGAAGATTGGCATCCCCAGCGGGATGTTTTAAGGCCTGTGTTGTTGTCCAGGGATTTTTTGTCTTGTTACCTTTTAAACTCATAAAATGTCTGCGACACAATTAGCATATTCCTCCGACTTTATGAGGAAAACTGCAAGGATTTGTGCACAACTGCTGTGGACTTGATTCAAAATAAAGGGCAAGTGATGTTGAGTCCTCGACCTTGGAGACATATCGTCTTAGGCTAGAGTCTCAAATAAAGAAGTATGAAGAACTCAACTTTAAGTACTTAGTTCAACTTGGAGAAGAAGGGTTCTCTGAGCAAGACCCTGATAGAACACAGCTCACTACAAAGCGGCGTCATGCCAACCAAGTCATCACAGAGAGCACTGAAGTTTTGGAGAAACTAAAATCATTGCATGGAAGCCAAACCCCAGAGGAGTATTGCAACAGAGTTTAGGCCATGGCATAAGGTTAAGTTGCCGTCTTTATCACTACCGGAATTTGAAGGGGACCGATGGAGAATGGCCCCCTTTTTGGGATGTTTTCGAGTCTAACGTTCACTCTCGTCCAGACTTGAGAGCTGTTGACAAATTTAATTACCTGAAGGGATGTTTGAAGGGTGAAGCTCTAACTCTGATTAGAAATATTCTTGTCACGAATGAAAACTATTTAGACGCCATTGACCTGTTGAAGAAAACTTATGCTAATCCAGAGAAAATAATCTCATCTCTAATTTGTCAACTAGCAGGCCTGCCTAAACCTTCTGCAGACCTGGATTCACTATGTGGCTTCTGGACTAAACTTGAACAATATGTTAGAGGCATAGAAAGAAACAAACCTAATTCGGATCACTGTACCTGGACGCTTGGACCTCTAGTTTTTCAAAAACTACCTGGCAAGGTGAAAGAACAAAAATCCAAACAAGTGTGGACAGGACTACCCCTCACTCCTAGATATTAGAGAGGGGCTAGGAAAGATAATCCTGACCTTGTCTTCCTTGGATTTTGAACCCAGGGATAAGAACAAGGATTACTCCCATAGAAAACCCAAGCCTAACAAAGTTCCAATAGACCAGGTAATCAGACCAAAACTCAGGTTAGTTCTTACACCCCTAAGAAAAACGAAGTTACGAATCTGAGTATTTCTGTCACTCCAGGACAGCCTAATAAGACCTCTAGAACTCAAAGTTGTGTATTCTGTGATAGACCAGAACACAAAGCCTACCAGTGTGACATTTACAAGACCACGCAAGAGCGCATTTCAAGACTTACCGCAAAAAATCGTTGCGTGAAATGCACTTCACCTAACCATAAGACAACCGATTGTCTTGTGAAGTTCCACAAATGTCTGTCATGTAAAACTGGACTACACCATTCAGCATTGTGCCCTGACTCCTCAACTGAGGTCTCTGCTGTGAACTATTGTGGAGACAATGACAGTGACAAAGACTTAAAGTCACAAACAAGTGGAATTCTCCCTACCGCCTTAATGAAAGTGGTGTGTCTGCCCTCAGGCAACACCAAGGAACTTAGATCACTGTTTGATTCTGGGGCACAACGCACCTTCATCACACAAGAGGCAGTGGAAGAGTGTAAACTTGTACGAGACAATCCTGTCCAGCTGAGCATCAGTGGGTTCTGGGATACCAAAGAACCTAGAGAATATAGTACGGTCACTGTACCTGTCAGGGTAAACGATGACAGCCTTGTAACTTTAAAGGCTATTGTCGTACCTAAACTACCTCAGAGCGCTAGGCCTCTTGGACTCTGTAAGATAGTGTCTGAACTGAAGAGCCAGAATGTCACCCTAGCTGATCCTAACTTGTCAAGTAGTCAGATTGACCAGGTGAAACTGCTTGTTGCATAGATCACTACTTTGACTTTATCCATTCTCCACAAGCAAACGGAGTGAACCTGATTAAGTCCTCCTTAGGATATCTGGTCGCTGGTAAAAAACTGCCTAGTAATGACACCCCTATCAGTGCTCATTCTGTAACTGTAATGAGACTAGCAGTTGAGAACCTTCCAAAGCTGCTCTAGAGATACCACTTGAGATGTCTGATAGCAAATTTGCTGAAGACCCCATCCAACAGCTTTGGACCCTAGAATCAGTCGGAATCGTTGATCAAGATATGTCACCTGAGGATAAATTTGTACTGGAAGAATTCAAGAATTCCATCAGTATGGTTGAAGGACGATATGAGGTATCTCTCCCCTGGAAAGTCGATAAGAAACAACTCCCTACCAACTTAGCAACTCTCGAGGAAAAGACTGAACAGTACTATTCACAAGCTGAAACAAACTAATAAGTATCTGGAAATTTATGACCAGATCATCAAAGAACAACTATCTCTCGGCTTCATTGAAACAGTGCCAGAAGAAGACCAAAACCGGACAAATGTCCATTATTTACCCCATTTACCTGTGATTAAGGATTCAACTACAACGCCCATTCGTATTGTATTTGATGCAAGTGCCCGGATGGACAAGCAGGCCCCTAGCCTGAATGATTGCTTATACTCTGGCCCATCCTTGACTAGTCATTTAACTGACTTGTTGTTGAAATTCCGTCTCGACCCATTTGCGGTATCGGCAGACATCAGCAAAGCCTTCTTACGGGTAGGTCTCCAACCTAGGGATCGTGATTATACACGTTTCATTTGGCTAAAAGATCTTAACAATGAAAAGGACCTTCAAGCCTATAGGTTTAGATCAGTTCTCTTTGGAGCCACCTGCTCGCCCTTTTTACTCAGTCAACTTGCAACATCACTTTGAAACCTACCCACTTCACCTGAAGTTAGTTTCCTCATGACCAAATTTTATGTGGACAACTTAATTGGTTCCTTACCAACAACAGTCAGCCTCTACAGCCTTTACAAGGTTGCAAAGGAAGTCCTGTCAGATGCCAGAATGCCTTTAAGAGAATGGATCAGTAATGACCCAACCTTCAACGAAATGGTAAAACAAGAAGGTGATGGAACAACAGAAGGCTCAGATCTTGTCAAAGTTCTAGGACTTCATTGGAACTACAAGACTGACCACTTAAGCATAAAACCCCCTACCTTTGAGGAAGCTCCGCTTACCAAACGGCTACTTTTGAGCAACCTTTCAAAAGTATTTGACCCTCTAGGATTGTTTGCTCCCATAATTGTACGAGCCAAAGTTCTTATGCAGAAGATCTGGAAACTATCTAAAAGGTGGGATGATGTTTTGCCACCAGAACTTCAAGAAGAGTGGTCGAAGATCAAGAAAGACCTCGAGAACGTATCATACAGGAATTCCCACGCTTCACAGCCAACAGAGGGACCAACTACTCTCATTCGTATTCTGTGATGCTAGTGAAAAGGCCTAGGGGGCTGGGGCGCAGCCTATTTGATGGACCAACACGCAGGTGCGAACCTAGTTTCTCTAAAGCAAGAGTCGCCCCTCTCAAAAAGAAAAGCATACCACAACTTGAGCTGACTGCCAACTATAGTGCAGTCAAAATAGCTGACTACCTCAGAACCGTTTTCACTACCGAGGTGTCAAGATTATGCTGACAATGTCCATATGGTCTGACAGTAAAGTTGCCCTACACTGGATTCAGAACAACAAATCTAAAAACATCTATGTCCGCAACAGGGTGAATGAGATAAGTCAGGTCACTGAAGTGAAGTACCTCTATGTACCTGGTGAAGACAACCCAGCAGACCTTGTCTCTAGAGGAATTTCCATGCGGCAGTTTAAGAAAAGTTAAATTTGGTTCCATGGCCCAAGTTGGCTCCCGAACCCAGAGATGTGGCCAGAACAGGCAGATGTATCTACATGCTACCCACCTGAAACACCTGAAGAAGTTTTAACTACAGTTGTCAGTGAAGAAGCTACTTGTCCCATAGAGATCCGTAGGTTCGCTTCCCTTCCTAAACTTATAAATGTCACTAAGCTAGTAATTAAGTTCACTAGGCTCCTTAAACGTACCATTGGGAATCGTAAAACTAAGAACTCGGGACCCGTAAACTCTGAAAATGTCGAAGTACAGAACTCAGAAGCATTACGAATTCTTATTGGCTTCACACAGAGTCAGTATTTCCCAGAGGAGTTGTCATACCTTAAACAAGAATTCCCACAAAATTCCAGCCAGAATTAAAAGCCTAGGCTTGTTCCTGGATGAGAATGGACTTTTTGTGATGCACTGGGAGACTACAAAATGCGGACCACCTTCCATATAGCAGTAAATTTCCTCTGCTTTTACCTCCAAATTCTCCTTTGACTGGACTTATAGTCATTCAAGCACATGAAAATGTTCTTCATGCAGGCGTTCAAGACACAATTTGCAAGGTGAGAGAAGAATACTGGATACCAAGACTGAGACAGTGTGTCAAGAAGATGAAAACGAAGTGTCACTATGTAACCGTCTGGAAGGACCTGCATTGCGCAGGCCTCCTCCGCCACCTCTACCGGCTTGCAGAGTGAACAGTCTCCGGCCATTTGAGGTGACCGGAGTAGATTTGACTGGACAAATTCTTATCTGTAATCCAGCCACTAAAGAACTAGACAAGGTTTACATAGTCGTATTCACTTGTACCTCAACACGAGCTTGTCACCTGGAAGTGGTAAAAGACTTAACCAGCACTACTTTTCTCAATTCCTTCAGGCGATTCACTGCACGAAGATCTTGCCCTCGTCGAATGATTTCTGACAACGCCACTAACTTCAAAACTGGTTCTTCCTTGATTCAGTCCTTGTATGATGACACTGACGTACAGTCCACACTGACTAGGGAAAATTGTAAATGGACATTCATCACACCTAGGGCACCCCATCAAGGAGGCTTCTATGAGAGGATGGTTGGCAGTGTGAAATCAGCACTAAAGAAAGCTATATTCAAGAAGAGGATTAATTCTGACGAACTGAATACCATTGTCACTGAGATAGAGCGTCGTATTAACAATAGACCTCTTACATATGTGGATGCTACATCTCCAGATACCGTCGATGCCCTTACCCCTTCTCACCTGTTGTATGGCTACCGGTTAAACTCGTTACCCACTACCATAGACCGGGACTACCTGAATGACCCAGATTTTGAGCTTGACCACAAACTATGTAATGAGAGATTCAAGTTTGTATCTCAGGTAATACATGCATTCCAAGAACAGTGGAGAAGGAATACTTGCAGTCCCTGAGAGATAGACACTATTTCAACGGGGATCCAACCCAACCGTTCCAAACCAAGATTAAAGTAGGAGATGTGGTGTTATTGCATAATGAAACCCCTCGTTGCATGTGGAAATTGGCAAGGGTCATTCAGCTGATGCCCAGCTCTGATGGGACTGGTCAGAGTTGTGAAAAGCTACAGACCAGCAATGGAGAGACAACTAGGTCAGTTGACAAACTTTACCCGCTGGAGGTCTCTAAGCCAGAGGATATGTATACTGTAGAAGCTGCGGAGAAAAATTTAGGAGACAGTCAAAATGCTGAAGGCTATCAAGCAGAAGAGAGACCGAAGAGAAGAGCCGCCACCAACTCGAGGCGATTCTTACAGCAGTTGATTAATGATGAAGCTGTTTAACCTAACACAAAACTCTGTGTTTTGTGTTATGTCCCCCGGGAGGATGTTGTAAATTTATTTGTACATATACATTTTCAATCCTTTAACGAAGTCACTGCTAAGAGCTACAAAGTAACTATACCCCATTTTCTTTAGTATAAGCTCTGCAGAAAAATTAATATTATATTTTGAATAACTTTATTAACTTTACTTAGCATTTAAAATATTTGATAGATAGATTTAATAAATAGATTTAACTGTCTCTTCAAATTATTTAAGAAATTATTTAATTGATTTGGGGAGTGATAAGAAGAACCATTGACCCTGACATAGGCCTTTTCAAGGGGTAGGCTTAGGTCGCGCGGGTTTTTTGGCCTTGTTCAAATGGACGGCGAGCGAAGAAGGCGACAACTAGGTCGGCGACTTCGCCCTTTTAAGTTTAATTTACGTTGTGTAGGGTTTAGAAATTAATAACCCTTTAAATAATTGGTTTGTATGATCTCCTTTCCTGTTTGTACCTATCCTAAAACCTCATCCTATCCAAAATCCTTATCTGCAACCAAAACTTTTAACAGCCTTCGTCACTGATCGGTCGACGGAAAATTCGGTAAGTGGAATAACATTTCTTATCAACGTACCAATTTATTTCCACGAATACGATTAGAGGTCGCTGGGTTTGCTGATTAAATATATAGGATTTGTTTTTAGTTTACACGTGAATTAAGAGGTGTGTGTCCAAACTGGGTTAACTTGAAGGTAGGTCAAATACTAATTTTCCACAAAGACTAGACCGCCATTATTGGACGGCTGATTTGAGCCAACGGACTTTTCGTCAGGAAGCGGTTTCGTCTTTTAACGTTTAACTTACGTATTTAACTTAACTTACTTATTCAAGACGTAATACACTGTTTTCTTTACCTTGACTAAATTTTAAGCCCTTTTACATAGTTAGGCTATTGTAATATTGGAGTTTGTGAGAATTAATTAGGCATAGACTAGATTGAATAATTTTACAAAGGTTATATATTATATGGGCCGTAGTTAATAAATTTAGTCGAAATTAGGTCTGTCTGTTTACTTAGCATTACTATTCGGGATTAGTTTACTTTAATTTTACTTTAACCGGGTCGGAACTTAATAGAATTCTGGGACCAAACTGAACTACCCTGGGAATTTTATGGCCTTGGTTTGATTTATTCATAGTCCTATTTAGATTAATTGCATTTACCTGAATTACTTTTACCGGAATTTAACTAGCCTACTTAAGCTTACCAAGCAATTATTAATCCTTTGGATTTTCTGGCACAAGTCTGAAAACACGTTAGGCGCACGGAAGAATTGTGTGCTTAACAGCCCGTTTTATACCATTTACTAAATTACTACTACAGAACACTCAGTGGAAGGAATTACCCTTGTAATTTTGTAGAGTATACTCCTTCGATCTTCCCACTGAGCGAAACAAATTTCCCACAGATATTTTCTTTGTATATGTTTGTTTAATATGTTTTGTGAATAAGTTTTTGTTTACCAAAGATCAGAATGTGGACAGCTGTCGCCCTGTAAAATCCTTTAATTGTCTTCTCCCTCTGTCTGAGCAGTTGGACTTAATCTTTTTGTTCTTAAATTGTACCCATGTCCATGCTTGTTGTGTAAGGTTACTCATTCTTCCAGGTGTTTTGGATTCTAGGTACTAATCTCTTTATAATCCCTATCTGTCAGTTATACGACCTTTCCTGCACCCTCAATTTCTCATGTAAGTCAGTTTTATCTGCTGAGGTAAAGGACGTTGAGTCGAAAGATCTTTCAGAAACTCTGTTGTTTATCTTTCCTACGTGGCTTATACTTTAATTAGGAATATCATCATATATATATATAGATATATATATATATATATATATATATATATATATATATACACGTATATAATTATAGCATCAGAGGGTGGAGAGATACCAAATTCCTTTAATCCAATTTATTTCGCTGACTAATTTTCCATCGGAAATCTTTTACAAACAATTTCGAAAATTTCTAAATAATATCTTCCACCCACAAATAATATCTTTTCTAAATTTCTAAATAATATCTTCCACCCACTGGCGTACAGAGGTAGTTTTGGTACCAACGGTACCAAAACTACCCCTGTACCCTAGCGTCCCCCTAATCTATGATAGACATTTTATCACGAATTGACCCTTATTGTAAGCAAATACCCACCGGCAGTTAACCTAAAACTGATTCCATGTAACCCAATGACCATCCGGTCCTTGTTTAAATATATGGAGAATCTACTGCCTTTGATGACCTCGAGAGTCATATATTTGTTTAATTGGCCCAGATGTGACCTGGGGAAGTACGTGGGCTCCACCCAGAGGTGGTTAAAGGCTGGATTCCCATCATGGGGTTAGCTATCGTACGGGTGTCAAACTATTAAACCCCGAATTTTCCTGTATTAGAGACCATGGAAAAAATGCAAGTACAATACTATTGATTACAAGGATTTCAAAATAATAGGCAAAGCTCCAAACGAACACCAGTTGGCAATACTCGAATCTCTCTTTATTAAACAACTGGTTCCCCAATTAAATACTCAGTCCACGTCAACTTCTCTGTACCTCTCTTGAGTTTCCGTCGGAACCAAAACGGACCCTGACAGTCACTCAGCTTTTGCCTTCACTTCAGCACTACTGGTAATTACTGTTCCCTTCTCTAGTACCTCCCTTTACATTTTGTTAAGAAATAACTTTTTATTATGTTTTTATCTGAGTCTGTTTTTAATTCTGTTGTTCTTTTAATTTTTAGCTTCGAAAATGGTACACATGGTCCTGAAACGTCAGCGAAATAAATGAGAGTAAAGGATTTTGGTATCTCTCCACCCTCCGATGCTACTTATCTGGTTTCAAGCAACCACCTTCAACTTCAGTATATATATATATTTATATATATATATATATATATATATATATATATATATATATATATATATATATATATATATATATATACATATATGATATTCATAATTATAAACATATATATATATTGTTGGAAGCCCACTAAAATTCGGAAAAAGTTGAAAGTTTTTATCTAAGCTTTTGGAGAGTACATTCTCTCCCTCTTTCAGAAAGAGGGAGAGAATGTACTCTCCGAAAGCTTAAATAAAAACTTTCAACTTTTTCCGAATTTTAGTGGGCTTCCTACAACATATTAGAACACGGATACAGTGTTTAACTTTGCATATATATATATATATATATATATATATATATATATATATATATATATATATAGTGTGTGTGTGTATATATGTACACGCACAGACACGCATATATATATATATATATATATATATATATATATATATATATATATATGTATATATATATATATATATATATATATATATATATATATATATATATATATATATACTCATTACTTTAAAACGAAGTCACTTGTGAGTGCGGGAAGTTAGTCAACGCCGCTAATTATAAGAATATATAGATTGTCATACCTGCGAGTATTCTAGCAGTTGTGTTGACTATGATAATTACTAACCTGTCATTCGTTTTCTACGTGTCTTCGTTGTTGGAAGGCGTAAGGAAGTAACCAGGAATCAGATGTTTGGTCTTGATCAAGCTGAAGTGATTCCCATAAGAAATATTATGCACATAAACCTCTCAGTCCACAAGTGAATAGCTATGACTGGAAGAGAGCAAGCTACACTGAACGCACCCAAACGATCTCCTTGCGGGACTCCTGAAGACTGATCAGAGGGATCGGAGTTCGGATGTCTTTTGTGCTCGTAATCCAGGATATAGTAAGGTTGCTATATAGCCCTTTTTCCGACTGAATTCCGTTCACCGGGGAATCTTCGTCAGTTCTCACGCGAGCAAGACAAACTGACAAATTATTTCTGAATACTAGATATTCAGAAGTGGTAATAAATTATTATGTCTTCGGGACAACTAGTTGATAAAACCTTAGATAAGAATTCCTTATCATCGGCCTCACGAAAAATGAAATAATTTACAGCTAAATTAATTTGTGAAAGGAACTAAAATTCTCGAAAGTCTTTCAACTTTATCTTTCTGTGCTTATATATACGTATATATATAATATACACACATATATATATATATATATATATATATATATATATATATATATATATATTTATATTTGTATGTAACGTATGTATAAATATTACATATGTATACTTTTATAAATGTATTATATTATATATATATATATATATATATATATATATATATATATATATATATATAATACATATTTATAAAAGAATACATATGTAATATTTATACATACGTATGAATATTACATATTTATTAGGTCATTGTGGCGTTGCGTTTCTTGGTTCTTTCTTTGTATGGTATACAGATTTTTTCATATATATATATATATATATATATATATATATATATATATATATATATATATATATATATATATATATATATATATATATGCATTTACCAAATCTTGGTTAAACACTTCGTTATCAGATTTTGCGTCGATGAAATTCTGAACACGTTTTTTTAGGAATGGTATTTGAAAAACTGTTTATGAAAAGGATAATGTTTCAGTACGAATAGATTAATCAGTTTCCAGACGAATAAGTGTCGATGAAATGAAGCTGTTTATTGCTCTACTGTTATAGCTCTTTCTGAGGGAACGGCAGAGAAAGCATCGTTTTTCCCTTTTGCGTTTCATGCTCGCAACCTTTGGAGATAGAAATGCCAAATAAATATCAGTATGAAGTAAAGAACGCATAAGAAACCATCAAAATTTGCATAGACCAAATGAACGTTGTGTGAGCTACGATAGAGAAGGATTCCAGAGGGTATGTTTAATCATGTGGTTGACCAAATATCTTTGTAGAAATGTGATGGAGCAAAAGGGAAGAGTTTGCTCCGTTTCAGAACGATTGGAGTTGGAGGGGCAAGACATTTGCCGCCTCCATAGATTTCTGAACTTGACTTGATTAAGAAACAACTTTATGGTTAAAAACTAAAATTCGTGATACAGCTTATTATTGCATAGCCAGTGGTAAATGGCAGATAACTATACATTGCAATTTATACACTTGTATCAAATCTGTTTTCTGAATAAACCATTCGAAGCATGACAGGGCATTGATACCCACCGAAAGGTCAGTGACTTCTCATGCCCGCTTCTTGAAGGACCTGTTCACTTTGAACATCTGCCGCTTTCTCTCCGAGCGCTGGGAAACTTGAAAGGGAATCTTGTAAACCCGAGACCTTTCCTATTTTCAAAAAAATAAAAACTATATGTACACAAACACGCACACACAAATATATATAAGCAAATACCACAGGAAAAGGTTAGGCATTCGTTTCTGCCTATCATTTTCCTGTGGTATTCGCTGATCTAATGAAGTCAAGTGCATATACTGTAATTTGTTAAGCAAACACACACACACACGCATATATATATATATATATATATATATATATATATATATATATATATATATATATATATATATATATATATACATATATATATACATATATATATATATATATATATATATATATATATATATATATATATAATGGCAAAAATCCACGAAAGAAATTTAAAGTGGAGTAATTCTTATATATATATATATATATATATATATATATATATATATATATATATATATATATATATATATTATATACATATATCTATATACTATATATATAATATATATATATATATATATATATATATATATATATAAGAATTACTCCACTTTAAATTTCTTTCGTGGATTTTGCCATTATATATATATATATATATATATATATATATATATATATATATATATGTATATATATATATGTATGTATATATATTATATATATATATATATATATATATTTATTTATATATATATATATATATATATATATATATATATATATATATATATGCGTGTGTGTGTGTTTGCTTAACAAATTACAGTATATGCACTTGACTTCATTAGATCAGCGAATACCACAGGAAAATGATAAGCAGAAACGAATGCCTAACCTTTTCCTTTTCCTGTGGTATTTGCTTATATATATTTGTGTGCGCGTGTTTGTGTACATATACGATGCTTTCTCTGCCGTTCCCTCAGACAGAGCTTTAACAGTAGAGCAATGAACAGCTTCATTTCATCGACACGTATTCGTCTGGAACTAACTGGTTAATCTATTTGTCACATTATGCTCCAAGACTTTTCGTCGTCCAAGAAACATCCAGAAAAAGAAAACTCCACCTTGGTTTCCCATATACTGAACAGCTGCTCCGACTGGAGGATGACCTAACATGTGAGGGTTCGCCGACCGTAGGAGTCAAGGGGCCGTTGGTGAAAGTTTTAAGCGGAGGACTGTGACCCCGTCACTTGGCTTTCTTCAGAACTAGGAAATTTTCTACCTGGCTCGTTCGAGAAACGATTGTCTTGCCTGGTTCTCATTGTGGCATGCGTTTTTTGGTTCTTTCTATGCATGGCATACAGACTTTTTCATATATATATATATATATATATATATATATATATATATATATATATATACATACACACATTTACTAAATCTGCTACACTTCGGTAGCAGATTTTGCATCGATGAAATTCCGAACGCTTTTTTCTATGAATGGTATTTGAAAAACTGTTTATGAAAATGCATTATTTATTTGGTTATGTAAAGTATCTCTCTCTCTTCTCTCTCTCTCTCTCTCTCTCTCTCTCTCTCTCTCAACTGAATGTTTCTGCTCATTTTATATATTATATATATATATATAATATCTATATATATATATATATATATATATATATATATATACATATATATTACATACATACATACATATATTGCAATACAACCCCTGAACACCTGAATAAGCCCTGGTCACTTACCAGCCCGAACCATCATTTATTAAAAATTTACCAAATCTTTGGTTAAAATAAACGATCAGTGTTGCCAATCTCCTGGCAAACACCCTCTTTACCTATAGTCGATTCATTTAAGGTAGATTCTTGCGCCTACGAGACGTTTGTTTGGCGGCCTCTGATTGGCTGGTACCGGGAGGTAGGCCGCTCGCTCAGTCTCATCATTTTCTACTGTGGGTTAGAAAACTAGCAATATTATGTTTATATTTCTTCAATCAACTCACGCTTTGCTCAAGATTGGAAAATTTTGGTCATACCATGGGATTCGGTATTAATTGTACAACTAAGTCATCTTTTCCTGAAATCAATAGGATAAAACACAAAGGAATTACAACGAGTAAAAGTGAAATGAGAAGCATTTAATTCTTTATACCTGCTTTTATTTATCATCGGATTTTGCATCATTAACGCGATTAAGATAAAATAAAACTTGTGTTTTCTTATAGCAAATTCACCCTGAATACGCTTGTGCTTTCAGATTTTGGATGCGTGTAAAATGTGAGGAGAAAGTGGAGAATATGTCTCATTATGTTGCACCAGTAAATGATTCAAGTTTGACGGTATTGCTGAGAGAATGAGATCTGCAAGGCGTCGTCGTTGCGTTAGTCGCCTCAGCGAGAGATTTGAGTTGCCAATTAGCGATATAAAAAGTTGCAGTTTCGACAATATTTACCATGTTATATTATTACATTTTCTGAAAATTAATACACAGAATTTCCATTATAACTGTCGAACATTTTAAATCCAATATCATATAGTATGTCTGGGCATATCTGATAATGAAAAAATTAATAATAATCAGATGGATGCATCTGGTATCGTTAGCTCAGACCCATGCGGGCCGCGGGGAATTCGATCCAGCAAAGAAGTTGGACTCTGTGGAAAGACGACTTCACACTCTTCAACTCAGCCTAAACTTTAATCAGGTTGTTTCAAGACATTGTTTCTAATATTATTTTATGAATATATTTTCAAATGAAAGAGACATCAGAGTCTTATTTGAGTGATATGAAATAATAGTCTCAGTGAAATAATAAACAACAAATAATTAAGAAAGATTGACTCCCTATCAGGCTGAGTCAATTACGGCTGGAAAATAATAAGACATATTCTTCACTTTCTCTTCACATATTACACGCATCCAAAATCTGAAAGCACCAGCGTATTCAGGGTGATTTTATTGTATGAAAATACAAGTTTTAATTCATCTTGAACGTATGACTTATTAAAAATCCGATGAGAAATAAAAACAGGTGTAAAGATTGAAATTTTTTCTCTTCACTTTTACTCTTTGTAATTCCTTTGTGTTTTATCTAATTGGTTTCAGGAAAAGATTATTTAGTTGTACAATTAATACCGAATCCTTTGGTATGACTAAAACTTTATTATCTTTTGGAAAACGTGAGATAAAGGAAGAAATATAAACATATTGCATGTTTTCTAAGTCACAGACGAAAATATGATACAATAAGCGAGCGGCCTACCTCCCGGTACCAGCCAATCAGAGGCCGCCAAACAAACGTCTCGTAGGCGCAAGAATCTACCTTAAATGAATCGACTATAGTTACCAGCCCACCGCTGATAGCCCTGCCTCACGGGCCGGTCACACCTGCCCTCTCACGTCAATCACTTATCGTTCGCGGTGGAGTACAGATGTATCCACAGCGAACTCCTTTTTGGTCTTGCCCGGCCTTCATTTGCACCTTTGATTTGATTGATTTTGGTGACGAAGTACGCATCCCTTTGGGTTACGGTTGGATTGCTCTTAATACCTTGTCATCAGACATTGATTCTGCAAAGGAAGAAACAACACAAGCTACGACAACGACTACTGCATTCTCTGCCACGACATCACAGAAAACGACGAGCGGAAGTTCAACAACTTATCGTCTTTGCCAACAATGCAAGAAAAGGATGAGTACCCTATGACACGATAGTCATTCCTTATGCGTAAATTGTAGGCCTGTTCAATATAATGTAAAGACCAGATGTTTGGAATGTCAGGGGTGGTCTTTGGACCAGATGTTAGGGTATCTCAAACGTAGGAAAGGTCTCGTATTAAGAAGTAAGTGTAGGCAGGAAGAGACTAACGTAGATCAAGATAAAGACTTAGAGACAGTGCTCTTTAAGAGACTTGAGAGTAGGCTGACATCGAGTATGACATCTGTTACCGATTTTATGTTAAGATTAAGTGAGGATAGATCGAGCAATAGGGATACTGAAATTACTAATCGTTCTTTTCCAGCTCCCCTGCCTGTTCCAGAACCATGGAGAATTCAAACTTTCAAACTATGTAAATACGAGATCTTAAACAATATACCCTTTTAAAGAGTCCTATAGTTAGGCTGTAATTGTAGGTCATCTTTTAGATACTTTCCTTTTTCGGAAATGCACACACACTAACCATTTGGTGAAAATGTTTCCATAACTTTTCTGAAAATCTTGTCATTAGTATATATCTATATATATCTATATCTTTCTATATATACACACACATATACACACACACACACACACACTATTTTCTCATGACGTAATCCCGCCTCTACACATACGTTTTCCAGCCCTTGTTGGTAGGCATGGAAGGTTCCACGTATTTACTTTGGAGTTAAGAACGGGATGGTTCTCGTGTGTATGCTTTTGTGTTTTTATTTCCAAGTCACTCTGGCTCTCCGTAGAACACTCTCCTGTGTGTGATTGTTAATCAATTTCTATATATGAGAAAAGGATATGTCCTTTTTATAAATAAATATTCAACATAATTGACTAGTCCGCGTGGGTATAAAAAGACCCCGCAGGCAGTAATTGCCCTCTCTCTATAGCTTCTAGTCATCCAATTAAGATCAAATGGGCAGAGGGGGCTCCAGAGTTTAACTTATCCATTTCAAATCGGAAGGGATTTGCGAGAGACTTGAGTGACTTAAGTGACCATAACTCTGTACAGTACGTAATCGTTGTATATCTTGGCCATCATTGGTGTTAGTGAGTTATAAAGTGTTTTCGATTAAACCTCACTGAATTAGAATCATGTACCTGAGATTATTGTAGTGAAATTTTTTGTCCTTTTTGAGATTTTTTCAATTGTTGTGGTCGCGTGCCACATTCGCAATCCGTGAAGTCAAACGCAGAAGTTAACAATTTATGTTCAGATTCATTCTTCTAAATGTCTAAATATAATAAGAATAATATTTTGTATAAATCAGCAAAATTCAGTGCGTTTTCCTTGAGCTGTCCTTGTGTATGGGCTAGAGATTTTACCTTCAGGTAGGACTATCTCCCTCATAATATCGAGGCTGAAATTCTGCTCTGTTGTCGAATTATTCGCGACATACTTAAGTATGTAGTTATCCATATCTCTGGAGAGTTCAATGCCGTTCTGTAGTAAGTAGTTATCCATATTCCTGGAGACTTCAATGCTGCTCTCCAGTAAGTAGTTATCTATATTCCTGGAGACTTCAATGCTGCTCTCCAGTAAGTAGTTATCCATATTCCTGGAGACTTCAATGCTGCTCTCCAGTAAGTAGTTATCCATATTCCTGGAGACTTCAATGCTACTCTCCAGTATTCCTGGAGACTTCAATGATGCTCTCCAGTGAGTAGTTATCTATATTCAAATTAGATTCAATACACAGCAATGAAGCCTGTTTGTCTTATAATGACAGATGTGAATGGTCGAGCTATTGAATGCCAATGCTCATATTTTGTAATCACTACTGTAGACAATATTACCAGTGAAATGAGTTCTTAAATAAATAGAAAAATAGTATAGTAACAGAGTAATAAAAATAGCAATGGTAAAACTCATATTCAGTCCTTATTAACCATAATCGTCAACCTTCGTTTCACTCAGGTGTGGCTGCTGCAGGTGTTTGCTGGAATCCAACTTTTGTTCATGGTATATCATTATTTGGTGTCAATTTCAGAAAATAATTTTTTTAATGGAAATATGCTTTGGATTTGCACATTCCATCTATGGTAGATCTAGGGTACCTATCCGCGGCGACTCAGACTATGGCAGTTGCGGTTTTTCTATGCAGTTTTACCTACTGAACAAGAATTTTAAGTAATATTTATTCAGACGACTGTAATTTACCTTTGAACTATCCTACGGTTCCCTTGGGACCGGGTTTTGGATGGGGACAAAACACTGGGGAGAATTATGCCCTTCTACTCTATCCTATGGTAAGGGGGACCCCAGTGGGAAACAGGGTTTTGGGTGGGGAGAAACCACTTGGGGGGGAGGTTTTGCCATGTTATTGTGGTATTTCCCATTATTTATGACATTTAAAACTCGAAATACAATCGAAAATAAGAGATAACAAAAGCATCGATACTGGAGCCGTTTCATATCCAATCCCATCTACTACTACTATTATTACAACACCGAATCCTACTACGCATGCGCCATTTCTACTGCGCATGCGCTAGTTGTAAGGGAGCTTTTGTTCTAAATGCAGACTTCTTAGTGAGGAAAAAAAAAAAAAACGGGTGTACGGGAGGGTACATATATTTAGCCAATCACGTTGCAGTATGACCCCTACATTGCTATAGGACTGAGTGAAGAATTGGGGGGTATTCATACATTGAGTTACATAAATTCATTTTTCTAATTTGTTTTTTAATCATGTTATATGAATTCTAGTGTTTATTCCTGCTTCCTTTGTCATAGTATTTGTATAATATTTGTTTTGGCATGTTCTCACCTAATAATTTTGCCATATATACCTTGAAATATTAATTTATAATTGAGGACAAACACCTGAAAATACCTATATAGTTGGACTAGAAGTGGGTGTTAGAACGATTCGATACCTACCTTCCTGTCAGTTACATGAAATTGCAAGTTGCTTGGGATATTTCATACATGATTTATGCACAACTCACTCCCTTCCCTTTCCAGTATTCACGTCTGACTGTTTGTGGTTCATCATTAAGAATACATTTCATACCCATAAAAATTTCTTTGTTAAAATTTGACCTTATTGGAGCATCTACTTATATATATTCCATTATATCCTTTTACACACATTTCAATTTACACCTTTTTCTCCCTTCTCTTTCCATTATCCACCTCTGTCTATTTACGCTCTTTACTAATTATTAGAACATTTTCATTGGTTATTTCTTAGGTTAACTTCAAGTTTGTCTTCCTTTACGGTGGGGGGGCGGGTAAGGGGGGCTCCACCCCCGGTCAGATAATATGTTCTTTACTAGGTAGGTTTGGTTAGGTTAGTATGTTAACCTATATGTTGGTCTTCCTTCAAGTTTGTCTTTCTTGAAGGGGGGGGTACCCCCCCTGGTCAGGTAACACGTTCTACTAGGTTAGGTTAGGTTGGTGAAGTTAGGTTGGTTATATCTTAGTCTACCTGCAAGTTTGTCTCCCTTTACAGGGGGTACAGGGAGGTGGAGCCCCCCCGGTCAGATAATATGTTCTACGAGCTTAGGTTAGGTAGGTTAGTATGGTAACCTATATGGTGGCCTTCCTTCAAGTTTTGTCCTTCTTTATTAAGGGGGGTACGGGGCCGGCCCCCCCCCGGTTAGGTAACACGTTTCTACTAGGTAATATGTTCTATACAGGTTAGGTTACACAATATTTCATTGGCAATATTATTTCCTTTAATAATAATGCACGATACCTTAGGTTTCATGGAAATAAAAGACACTAAGTTTTATGATTTTACAGAGGTCACATTATTTCTTCAACTGGCCTCTCTGATTACTTGTACAGACCGTTCATTACAATACCCTGTTCATGTATGCGTTATGCAGTATTGCACATTTTTTTTTTTTCATTTTCTGAAAATACGATGTTAGTTTCCGCATACGTGTGAAATCATCCCCCTCAATGTACCCGCCCACAATTCTTCAGACCAATCAGAAGCCTTGTCACCAATGGGCTGCCAATACCTAGATTCAACAGTCTATTGGAACTTCCTGTTGAGCTGTCATTTATGTGATGGCTGCTGTTCTGGTTTCCCTTAACTCTTTTGAGAGTTGTTAATCCCCTCCTGTCGTTCTGATATCCTGATCTGATAGTCATTGGGATTAACCCGTGTGGCAAGTGAGTGGTCACCATTGGTCTGGACCCAGCCTGACAACCTTCCATTCATATCTGAAAGGGGAAAATTGAGTCATTTAAGTCAAACGTAAAGAAAAAAATCAAAACGTGACGAATACTGAAAGCAATACAATCCATTTCTTTATCTCTATGTATATCTACCCATCTAAGATGCATCTAGTTGCAAGGTCAAATTGCTAATATTATCCATGCAAATATTCAGTATTAAAAGTTAAATACCTTGCAAAGCACTTAATTACATTCCCTATAGGGTAATTCCGTTGTCAAGTGTATTTTTGACAACCGATGAATTCTCGAACTACCACTGTCGCCATGAACTCATACCTTACTATTCTGCGAATGATCATCATGGAGTTTTACTTTCATAAAAATGAAAATACGATTAATGATTTCTTGATGTTTTGTTAGGCCACATGTGGAGGGAAATTTTGAATATTGAACGAGATATTTGAAACAGTACTCTCACCGATATCGATGTGTCGCCGTCCACGAAGACTTATTAGTATATAATCACATGGTTATGCAACATTAATCTGGTCGAGTTCCTGTTGTCATTATCAAGGTATTATGAAAGGCTAATTCAGTTTTGTTTAATAATACCAACGAAATTGACAAACCTGTCGTCTCATAGCCTGTCAATGGCTATCATAATTTCCTTTATGAAATTATATTTATAGGTCTTCAAATTTGCGGTTTATAATCTCATTACTTTATAAATAGATGGAATGTGTAAATCCAAAGCGTATTTCTATTCAATTAATTATGTTCTGAAATTGACACCTAACAATGATCCACCATGAACAAAAGTAGGATTCCAGCAAAGGCCTGAAGCAGCAGCCACACTTGAATGGAACGAAGGTTGACGATTATGATTAATCAGGAATGAATATGATTTTTTACCATTACTATTTTTATTACTCTGTTACTATACTATTTTTCTATTGACTTAACGACTCATTTCATTGGTAATGAGAGCTATTATTCGTTTATCATTAACATAATGTCTACAGTAGTGATTAGAAAGAATGAACATTGGTATCAATAGCTCGACCATTCACGTCTGTCGTAACAAGACAAACAGGCTAGATTGCGGTGTTACCAGACCATTTTCGTGAAACATAATGGGACGGGGTAAATGAATACTTTAAGGCGACTGTACATGGTACATTGTAGTACTAGTAGTAGGGAAAATGGTCCCTCTTAACCGTGGTTATATGATGAAAGTAACCCTACATGCTATTTGATTAAGCTACATGAATTTATTGTCAAATAGGCTTTAATAAAGAGCTTATCACAACATTCATTATTTTATTTTATTAGCTCGAAAGGTAGGTATGTAGTTGAATGAAAAATGTCACTATTTTATGAAATATGATATGTTCTCGTGTGATCCTGTTTCTGTATGGAACACAGCTGTTGTCCCAGCAGCACTGGGCGCCAGAAGTGGCTTTGTAGCAGCTGCTGGTCTCTGCAGTCGAGGCCGCTGTTATTTCTCAGAATCGTCGCATAACAATTGGACTTGTCTGTACAATCTCTCTTCTCTAACATCTATGGGTAGACCCATCTTGTAACTTGATAAGGATAAAGGGAAAAGGCATAAAACGAAATGTGCATACTCCTCAAGTACTCCTCCAGCCATTCCTTGACCTGACGCTGTTCCTTTTGTTGTTATATATGTCATTAATTCAATTATGGCGCTACTGTCACTGGTTTGAATGTCTATATTCTGAATTTTCTGGAAATTCGATGGCGTTCCTTGCCATCCATTGCTAAGAGAGGAATGATAGACTGTTCTTAAATAAGCGACTCTAGACCGTATGAATGCATTGTCTAAATCATACGAACATATAAAAATTTTCTACTTCCTCGGTTTTCATCAATAATTAAACTAGAATTTTGTTAGAAATTAAGAGGTATTTAGACGATAAAGGTAATTAATGAATAACCGAGCGAAAAAACGGATAGTATACCATATAGATTATAATTCATCAATATAGAAAATATACGTGACTAGCGGATAATTATCGTACACACAATAAGAATGAATGCTAGGATAATGACGGCATTTGCTCAAGCGAATTCTGATCGCTGATTGGTCCTAATTTCTCTCATAAGCAGGGTCTAAACACAGTTCACAAATATGCATCCTGCATAGACTTGTGAGAGGTTCTGGGCCGCTAGAACCTACCTACTTGAAACCTACGACTTCCGTGGTGGGGCGAATTCATGACTGAAAGCCATGTCCCTACATTTAATGCTCTTCACAATTAAGGCCTCTTGTGACTGTCCTGACAACAGCTTCGCATCAACATTCATACTGCAAACAGACAGTAATTTTACACGAACGTATAAGCAACTTTCAAGAAAATGTCTTATTACACAAACAGTATGCAACATGACAAAGCCCTTGATATGTGATATATAGTCTTTAAAATGGCAAGTTGTGTAATGAATATCAAAACAGAAGTACAAAAGATAAAAAGGTGAAAATTTCATGCCAGTCTAATGTTGCAAATGAGTATTCATTAATTCGCGCTATGGTAGCCTACATGCTAAAGTACATAAAATTTCTCCAGCATTCTTCACAAATATACTGTACTGAATTGTGGCCTCGAGCAGAACAGCAAAGCAAGATTCACTGATGTATTATTTAAATTTAATAAATTTCAACCAAAATATTCACAAAAAAATACAAATTGTTACTTGCACCGTGTCCCAAGGTAAACTAACAAATACGAAAGACAGGTAAAACCACAATAACAGCTGTCGGCCTCCAAAACACATTCATTTACACTTCACAGTCTGTGTGATAAGCACGTTCGATCAAAAACTCGAACTCCAGTGATGCCCAATTAACAGAAATTTTACACAATAGAACTTGTCTGGGCAGAGGCCTGCCAACAACAGAAAATCCGCCACCCTCGGCTACTGGGCTCATTGTTTACGAACGAAAGCCTGTTGCGAATGGCACTTTACATTCGTAATTATACCTTACACAGCTTTAATAAGTAAATGAAAAATCACTATTAATTTTCATGAATAACTGTTACGTTAGATTTCATTAAATCAACTTGTACAACTTAATTCAATTAATTACAATTTCCGTACTTCCGGTTCAAGCTACTAGAACATTCTAGTGGTGAGAAATCACACAAAATGGTACAATAATATATAAAAAGACAATTTAAATTAGAGTATCTCACATCACTAAACTTTTAACAATCATTCGACACTCATTGGTACCAAGATCAAGGCATATTTTATGGCAAAACTAACTAAAATCTGACACTAATCGCCACAATTGCAACCGATCCATACAGCAGTCTACGCTAGCAAAAGCATTTTCTATACATCCATTCTGTTCACTACAAAGAAAACGCAACACCTGAAACTTTAGGCATGACTAAACAGAGTTAACAAATAAAAAGGCTTTCAATCTATCAAACGTCACACTGGATGCTACAAAGTCAGTTATTTTAATTCGAAACTTGAGATTTCATCTTCAGGATGGGTCACAAATAATTCTACTTCACTGCAGTAATCTATTCCCATATCTAAATTCTTAACATTTGTACACAATTGTGTTAAAACCCCCTGGTATCTATCTACTTCTCACGGCAGGAAAACTAAGTCTTCTAAGAAGAGAACTGGAAAAAGAAGGTAGAAAAAGTACCAAGGCGATTCGAGAATATTGGGCTGAGAAATTACTGGATGAGGTGGAAATAGCATTTGCTGTTGGCTGGAACAAAGTCAACAACCACCCCAACAAACATCACCTTCTCCATAAAACTGGTTCTCTGGCATTCAAGTGTTCCTAGCAATCTTTTCTAAGCATTCAGGAACGGACTTAAAGTCTCGGTATTTAAACGTTTCTTCTCTTTCTGGTGAATGACTTGAGTTACCGAGACATCCACGTGTGTTTTGACGACTTACAACCACCTAAATCATCAGGCATGATTCGTCCGTCAGACATTAACATTACGCAAGACCCTCTTCAACAAAATACCGTAAAGGCTATAAATTTAAACGCAATGAATTATTATTCGTTTCAAATGAACATTCAACGGCTCTCTGTTGTTGACAACTGAAAATGAGGCACCTGGTTGACCAGACCCCAACCTCACGAACTGAAACATCCAAGCAATCATGAAATTTCTCCCGGAAAACCTTAAAAAGCATAAAAAAAAAAAAAAAATTGAGAACCAGCAGCAATCGAATTTCCTGTCTAGTGGCGGCCTCAGCCACGGCCCATAAAGCTCTTAGCCGTGACCCATAAAAACTCAGCCACGGTCCGGTGATGGCCTGTGTTAGTGCCTATATCACTGCCAGAAGTACAGTTATGGCTGACTTTAAATAAGACAAAAACTGCTGAGCCTAGAAGGCTGCAATTTGGTATGGTTAATGATTGGAGGGTGGATGATCAACATACCGATTTGCATCCCTCTAGCCTCAGTAATTAAGATCCGAGGACGGACGGACAGACAAACCCGGCACAGTAGTTCTCTTTTAAAGGACCTAAAAAGGATATGCCGCTCATACAGGTGGCCAGGAGTGAAAAAACCGAGTTGTGCTATACCTTAAAACACTTCAGACGTCCTTCCAAATACCAGCTTGTGGTTAGATCTCTTAGTCTCAACAATTTTCACTTTGCTTTCCAACTTGAATATTCTGTTCTTAAACATCCAGGGAAGCAAACCAAACCACCAGGAAAGAAATTTGTAATGGCTTACAACTGTTGCGTCGAACTACCATAATGAACAGAAAACACTTAACTGTTTAAAGCCTACGATTTACAAAATAAAGCTACCAATAAGATATGTAAGGAACTACAAACTAATCTTCACAAGGAGGCAAAAACTCGTTTACAATACAAATTTAGGGTAACTTCGGGACACAATGAGGGGCGGAACACCCACATCACTCACGAACCACCAAAATGAGGCAGACTCCTTCCTACACGACAAACGAAAATCCGTACTTATTCAAGGACTGGAATCCATCTTAGTGTAACAGAAGAAATCCTAGGATGAACTTTATTGAATCTTCAAAGTGATTTATAAAAAAATTTAACATCTATATTATCAAATTTAGGTTAAGTTTAATACCTCCATATCTATTTTAGTTTAATAAATGTAGACACAGAAACAGACGACCTGAAAGTCCTTCAATAAATTCATAACCTCAAATATATCAAGATTCAAGCATGGTAACTAGTTTCTCCGAGGGAATTTTGTTCAAATCTAATCCACTTTTGTGTAGCAACACTGTTTAAAGCGACATGAATTTTTTGCACCTCGCGACAACGCGTACAATTTTCTGTTGAAGGAACAATATGTGAACTACACTAACACCACTTGAACTGATCTTCACTCCAGCCAAACAACTCGAGAGAGAGAGAGAGAGAAACCTGGCAGGCCTAATATATTAAAACCAGTAGAAAGGCCTCAGTGAACTATAAACAATTATTTTCCGATCATGAATTGTTCATTCGTTAACTATCATAATGAAGTAGCTCCCATGAAATCAAAGCGATTCCGATTTTCATCAATCACATGACTCCAGGAAAACCCCAACGGGTGCTATTGCTTACCTTAGGTGGTACTAATTAGTTTTTCTTAATTCCAACTACTTACATTGGAAATGAGGTAAGAAAAACGTTCTTACATATGGGAAAGTGCTTGCTTGCCCAGTCAAACTAATTTTTGCAAGTATTACTTTGTACCCAAGTTCAATAGTTCTGGTACTTATCAAGAATAAAAGTGGATTTTCTATGCTAGAGCCAACAAAATAGCAAGTAAGGGTTTATTAACCTATGACGTCATGAGGCCCCACCCACAGTGAAGAGATTTTTCTCTCTTCAGTGTGGCTCCTCCCACTTGAGGTTTTATCTCGCCTACCACAGCAGCTCTTGGGACCGAGTTGCTAGCTTGGAATTCTTCCATTTTCTTGATATCCATATTGTTTCCACATTACAATAATTCATAGTATGTAATTCATCTACACAATGAACCAGTCTGTAGCTCATTTGTTAGATTTACATCTATTCAGGGCAGGAATACAAAAAGGTGATTCGGTTTGTTTTACCTCAGGTTTCGACACCATAGCCTTCTAGTTGCTGCAGCGAGAGGTGAGTGTTGCCAAGTCGCTATTACCCACTATAGAAATAATGATCTATTCGTGGGTTTTCTTGCTTTTGCCACGAGTGTGAGGGTGTGAACAAAGAGGCAGGTAGGAGTGTACCGACTTTATTATAGGTAAGGGAAATTCATATATACAACGTGCGGGCGGAAATATGGTGCCCGACCCGCGAGAGAGTAAAAAATTGGTCGGCGACAGCCAATTTGTGTTTCTTAGGAGGCATATAATTATGAATATAAAAGCATAAAAAATATGATGTTACATGGTATATACATTGGCAGAAAGCCCACTGAATGCTCTCTCGGATGGAAGTAAGACCAACGTGATTGTAGGAATATGTACAATGAATTTGCAGATAAAGCGTTGTCCTTACAAATACTCCTCCCCTAAGACAATAATTAGGGCATAATTGTGTGTATGATTTTAGTGAGCTTCTGATTACTACTCGCAGAAGAGTGAGGGCCGGCGGAGGCGTCCTTGGGTGAGTAAGACCAGCTGCTTCAGTAGATCCTCAGTCTTCGGAAGTCCTCGGGGAGGGGCGGGGGGGGTCCAGAGGACGGGATGCCTCCCCCCGGGGTGATCCCTCGGGTGGGGGGGATGGGGGGGTTTGACTGTCTTCCGAGGGTGGCCGTGGCCATGTCTTGACGATTTGGTGATTAACGGTGTTATCCGTGTCAGGGAGGTGGCGTGAGGCACCCTACAGGATCTGTGTCGGCACAGTCTTTGTCCATCAGGAAGGCGGGTTTCAGTCTGTCAATCGTGATCAAATCCTTGCAACCATTTATGGAGATGAAGTATGCCTTGTCAGTGTGTCAGAAGACGCGGAAGGGACCTTGGTAGGGCCCTATCAGTGGTGGGTGTCTTCCCTGACAAAGATGTGTTTGCAGGACGATAGAGCCTTCGGAAGGAAATGTTTGGTTCTATCGGAGAAGGAGACGAATTCAATGACCTTAAAAATATAAGTATACATAATATGAATAATCTAATAGACAATTTTACTAAGAACAAAAATAAAAACCAGTATGGTAAATTAGAAAGCCACAACACTGGTTGTAGGTGTGTTGACCATCTAATAAAGAAGCGTGCCAACAGGCACCCTTCATCTTGAAAAATTTCTAGAAAAATTTAATCACAATCCAAAAGAAATTCAGGAAACGATCGAAATCGAAGTAACCAACAGGGAGCCATAGCTAAAGAAGCAAAACCTAATTAAAAAAATACTGCTACTGCAGTTAAACAGAAAACCCATTCCCGGCAAAATAAGCAGAAACAATACTATACCTAGTGATATTCCACCTCCACTACCATAATGTACAATTCATACGTAATCCAATGGAATGTTAATGGGTCTTAAAAACACGTTTACATCAAGGGGAAATTCAAAGACTATTAAAATATTATAATCCAATTGCAATATGCTTACAGCATACCGTTCAATCAATGATACCGTTCAATCAATAGGAAATTACAATTTAGCATCTCATTCAGTTCCTTCTGCTAATACATTAGGAACTGCAATCTATATTCATAACAGAGTAACTTACGATGCTATGTCCTTTAGAACCTCAGAATTTTCAATTATCTGGAGTTAGATTACATTTAGATAATAACTCCTTTAATATTTATAATATGTACAATCAACCCTCTTGTAACTATAATTTGCAAAATCTACTAAAGTATTCCCCAAAAGGCAAGAGAATTTCCTATTATTAGGAGACTTTAACTCTCACAATCCCATCTGGGATACCAATTGTGTTGATGTTGACACAGATGGTTCAAAGGTCGAACAGATGATGAATCATCACAACCTCTGTATATTGAATGAGGCAGAGAGTAGCACTTACTACTCAAAAACTCATGGCACCTATTCGTCAATTGATTTAACACTCTGTTCCAATAGTCTTGTTGATAGGTTGAATGGAATGTCTAGATGACATGTTTTAACAGTGACCATTTTCCTATTTGATTACCATATTAGGACATACACCAACTTCTCCGATCCAACGGTATAATACAAATAAAGCTGACTGGGATAAGTTCAAGTTTTACACTAGGCAAGTGCCTGCCTTTGATTATTCCCAGGACCATGATAAAACAAACGACGACTTTGTGAATTTTATCACACAAGCGGCTGATAAATCGATGCCTCTGACTGGCAATCGACAGTTGAAACATTCGGTCCCATGGTGGTCAGACACATTAACCCAACTGATAAACGAAAAGCATGCAATTGAAGAAAATTAGAAACCTAAATAAAAAGATTCAAAACATTTGAGTACAGGTCCCCTAATGTTAGGGAATACAATAAACAAATTAGTTGACATAGCCATAGAAATTAGTGTATTGAAACCATATTTCAATAAGATTTCTGCTAAATTTAGGAAGGAAGTAATTAAGGCAAGATAATTTCATGGCAAAAATAGTGTCAAGCATATCAGATAATACTTCTATGCAGAAGGTTGTGTGGCAGAAATTTAGGAAGATTAGCGGTTCTTACAGCAGACCAGCAAGACACGCATTAATGCATAATGGCTCATTAATACATGATACTCAGGACAATCTCTAATATTATCGGTCGTAATATTGAAAACATAAGCAGTATTGATAAATTAGATGCCCACTTTCGAGCCCTTAAAAGAAGAGAAGAAGCAATACCATTGAATTTTGATACTGTAGAAGATATTTACTACAATAAAAGATTTACTGAAGAAGAGTTGGAATTTGCATTATCAAACTGTAGCTCAACAGCCCCTGGAAAAGATAATGTAAATTTCGATATGATGAGAAATCTAGCCCCTTTAGCCAAGGCCTATCTATTGGATTTCTATAATCATCTTTGGACCAAACATCTATTTCCAAAGGCATGGAAACATGCAATAGTAATACCAATAGCTAAGGCAGGAAAAGATCCTAGTAATCCAGATAATTACAGACCAATTTCACTAACCAGTTGTGTTTGTAAATTACTGGAAAAGGTGGTTAATTATAGATTGAATTGGTGCTTGCGTCGTAATAATGTTTTATCAAATTCTCAATTTGGTCACAATCGGAGCGATCCACCTTGGACTCTCTTTCACACCTGGAAAATTATGTACGTAGAGGTTTTGAACGAAAACAGATCACAATAGCCCTATTTTTTGACATTCAGAAGGCATATGATACAACATGGAGGTACTCGATACTAAAATCCTTGCATCATAACGGTTTCCGAGGACATCTTCCTATTTTTATCAGAAATTTATAGATGGAAGAAAACCATTTCAAACTCGTATTGATAATATTTACTCTAAATCTTTTAAGCTTGACTGTGGTGTACCCCAAGGCAGTGTTTAAGTGGAACGCTTTTTGCGTGGCCAATTAACGATATAGTAGATCAAATGCCACAGGGAGTGCAAAGTAGTCTTTATGTGGACGACTTTGCAATTTACTATTCATCCAACAATCTTCGTCATTTGCAAAGAATTCTAAATAATGCCATTCGAAAAATACAAGCTTGGACTGCGTCTGTTGGTTTCAGACTTTCAGCAGCAGAAAAAACTCAAGCAATAATGTTTTATAGGAATAGTAGATGGAAACCAGAATCAAGATATAAATCTTACTTGGGCAATGGTACAAATCCATTTCCAAGATAAAGTAAAATTTTTGGGACTGGTCTTTGATACTCATTTGAATTGGAAAGCACACGTATCTTACATCAAATCTAAATGTAATACGTGCTCTTAACTTAATGATGAAATTATCTCATACAATATGGGGTGCAAGGAGATCAACTTTACTGATGATATATAAGGCATTGGTCTTATCAAGAATAGATTATGGAAGCCCAATATATGGATCAGGATCTGAAGGCAACTTTGAAGTCCTTTAGATCCAATACATACTCGCGGCCCTGAGAATTTGTAGTGGAGCGTTTAGATCATCCCAAATCTCTCGGTTTATGTTGAAATTGAGAACCCCCTTTGTCGTTGCATCGGGATTTTGTAACAATGCGGAGTGCATTGAATATTCTGTCTACAAGTTCTCCTACAAAAAAGCTCTTTTTTCAGAGTGATATTTTTATAAAATAATCATGTGCCACCATTCCCCATTAGAGCAAATAGGCTGTTGCAGTCAACAATATCAAAATGGAACATCATTCAAACCATCTCTTTTCCCCTCCCCCCACCTTGGATCATGAAAAAAACAAGAATATGCTCTCATCTTTTTCCATTTTTCATTTACAAAGAAATTTAGGCTATACCCCGAGTCACCATCAAACAAATTTGCCATAGAGCATATCAAAGGAAAGGTCCTCACTACGCCATATACACTGATGGCTCTAAATCTTCAGTGGGTGTAGGAAGCGCTGCAGTGTCTTTGAAGAAAATGAGCCAGTTATCATGCCAAAAGAGTCTTCAGTATTCACCTCCGAGCTATATGCCATTTTTACTAGCCATCAATATTGTTAAAGCACATGAAGAAAGACTAAATTTAAAATTTATCATCTACTCGGATTCACGAAGTGCCATAGAAGCCCTTAAAAGCTATTCACATAAGAACCTGTTGGTATTAAAGATTAAAGAACTTTTAAACAATTTTTATCTTGAAGGGGTAGATATTGAATTATGTTGGGGGGTCCCAGCTCCATAGGAGGTTGTTGGAAATGAAAGAGCGGATACTGCTGCTAAAACAGCCGTCAACCTGCCTCAACGGAATATTAATCTCCCCGTTAGAGATTACATAACTTTATTAAAAACATTTACAATGGAAAAAGTGGCAAAGATTGTGGAGCAACGTATCTCAGAATAATAAATTAAGACAATTAAAGTCAACTGTTTCTCCATGGGAGTCATCTAATCAATACGACAAAAAAAAAACTGAGGTAATATTGACTCGATTAAGATTGGCCATACGAGATTGACCAATGGATTTTTAATGTGACACCTCACGGCACTATTCCCATGTGCAGTGAGTGTGATACTTTTATACTATTAACATATATTTTCTGTTTTTCCGGGTTTTTAAGCGAGAAAGAGAGATATGTTTTGCCGGGAAACGTTTTCTGACTTTTAACTGAATCTAGTAGTTTTTCTGTTTTTAGAATTTTAACTTTTCTAAGGAATACACGTTTAATTGATAGAATTTAAGTTTTTACCTAAGATTTTTATTTTATTACTAATTCTTTTAAATTACGTAGATTTAATATATAGTTCATTCTTTTTATCGCTTAGATTTCATATATATATTATTTTTATTCATTCATTTTTGTTTTTTCACTTAGATTTAGTACTATATTTGAAGATAAATAGATATATATGTATATATATTATTTATTTATTTATTTTTTTTTTTTTTTTAATATTTTTTTTTTTTTTTATTTTTTTTTTATTTTTTTCTTAGAATTATTTATATCCCGATTTTTTCGGGCCAGCCCTGTGAGAGTCAAGTTTGACTCATTGGACTGGTAAAACTCCTTTCTTTAATAATATCGGAGAAGGTCTTGAGGCAGGGCGTGAATTTTCAGGCAGATTCCCGAAGCCTGGCGATGGAGACGTCTGCTTTGTCGGCGTTGGTCAGGAAGAACTCGCCTGGGACTGCCAATGGTTCCCCGTAAACCTTCTCTACTGGTGTTGCCTCGCCGTTCGCCTGAGGGGCAGTCCGGAGGCCAAGGAGGACCCACGGTAGTTGACTTTTCCAGTCCTCACTGGTGCAGCATGCCATTAGGGATGCCTTAAGTGATCGGTGGACTCTTTCCACCATGCTGCTAGCCACTGCATTGTAGGCGGTGGTGGCGTGGAGCGATGTCCCCATCAGGCAGCCCAGGGAGGTCCACAGCTCCGACAGGAAGACAGGTCTGCAGTCTGTCGTGATATCATCTGGCACTCCGAATCAGCTGATCCAGCTGGAGAGAAGGGCTTCGGCACATGCTTTGGTGGTTGCATCTGACATTGGCTTTGCCTCTGGCCACCTGGTGGAGAGGTCGATTATCGTCAGGAGGTATCTGGCGCCTTCGGACGGGGCAGGGGACCTATGATGTCCACATGAATGTAACTGAATCTTCGTTTCAGCTGAGGGAACTCCCCTACGCCCGATTCTGTGTGCTGGCTTATTTTGCTTGATTGGCATGGGACACAGTTCCTGGCCCACACTCGAGAGTCCTTCCGAATTCCGCGCCAGACGAATTTCTCCGTCAGGAGGCGCATCGTGGTCCGGCCCGAGGGGTGCGAGAATCCGTGAATAACATTGAATACGGCCCTCCTGTGAGAGGCCGGGATCAGCGGGCGGGGGCGGCCCGTGCTGGTTTCGCAGAGGAGCGTTGGGCCTGAGGGTCCGAAGGGCACATCCTCCCACTTGAGGGAGGTGAGGGCAGTGCGGTATGTGGCAGTCTCCGGATTGGTGGCCTGTTCCTGGGCGAGGTCTTTGTAATCGATCCCAAGGTGGACAGCGTTGATCTCTATCCTCAAAAGGGCGTCAGCCATGGCATTCTTCTCGCCAGGGACGTAGTGGATGGTGCAGCCGAACTCGGCAATGGCTGCCAAGTGTCTCTGTTGTCTTGCTGACCAGAGGTCGCCCGCCTTGGTGAAGGCATGCACCAAGGGGTGGTGGTCTGTCCTGATGGTGAAGGGAGCGCCCTTGAGGTGGTAACGGAAGTGGCGCACTGCCTAGTATACAGCCAGGAGCTCGCAGTCGAAGGTGCTGTACCTCGTCTTGGCGGGCGACAGTTTTATACTGAAGAAGGTGAGCGGCTGGGGAACGCCCTGGACCATTTGCTTGAGGACAGCCCCGCAAGCGACGTTACTGGCGTCAGTGGTGAGGCGTAAGGGCTCGGTGGGGTCCTGTAGGGACAAGGTGGTAGCTTTGGCGAGGGCCATCTTCGTGTTACGGAAGGCCTTCATCTGCTCTGCTTCCCACGTCAGGTTCTTTGGTTTGCCCTTCAGGACCTGTGTTAGAGGGGACATAGTTTGGCGATGTAGGGGATAAACTGGTGGTAGTAGTTCACCATTCTGATGAATTCTTGCAGGGCCTTGATTGTAGTTGGGGTCGGGAACTTCTGCACTGCGTCCACCTTCAAGGCCATGGGGCGCTCGCCTGCTGCGGAGATTTCGTGTCCGAGGAAGTCCACCCTCTCGGCGCCGAAGGTGCACTTGTCAAATCGGACGACCAACCCGTTTTCCTGCAGGAGTTTCAGAACTGCTCGGACATGATGTAGGTGCTCCTCTGGGGACCTGGAAAAAATCAAAATATCGTCGACGTAGCAGATGCAGAAGGGCAGGTCCCCCAGGATGCTGTCCATCAGGCGCTGGAAGGTGGCCCCTGCGTTTCTTAGGCCAAAGGTGGAGTAATGGAAGACATAGGAGCCGAAAGGCGTGATGATGGCGGTCTTGGGAAGGTCCTCAGGATGTACTGGAAGCTGAAAGTAAGATTTTAAGAGATCCATTTTTGTGAAGATTTTTGCTCCATGGAGGGCCCTGGTCAAGTCCTGCATGTTTAGCAGGGGTTAGTGATTGGGCATCGTTGCGAGGTTAAGTCTCCGGTAGTCTCTGCAGGGCCTCCAGGTGCCGTCAGGTTTCCGCACCATGTGGAGGGGTGAGGTCCAAAGGCTTGATGCTTTCCGGCAGATACCCATTCATTCCATTTCCGAGAACGCCCTTTTTGCATCCTGAAGACGGCCGGGAGGGAGTCGTTCGAACTTCGCATGCGTCGGGGGGCCCTTGGTGGTGATGTGGTGGAATATCCTGTGTTTGGGTGGTGCCCAGCTACCTGATGAAGTTTCGGCTTGAAGACTTCAGGGAACTCCTGCAGGAGGTTACCATATTTGTGGGGGGCAAGGTGCAAATTGTGGGGGCAAATAGTGGGGGCACCTGGACCCGCTGTGAGTGATAAGGGAATGGCATGTCCTCGTGTTGAGGAGGCGCTTCCGGCCCACATCCACCAGGAGGCTGTTATGCACCAGGAAATCTGCCCCCAGTAGTGGAAACCTGACGTCTGCTATGGTGAAGGACCAGACATAGTTGGGCCCCAAGATGCAGATTTCAAGGGACTTTGTGCCGTAGGAGTGGACGACGAGGGCGGTTGGGCTGTCTGGGCTGCAGCTGCGGTCTTCTCCTGACGGTGGAAATATTGAATGTATCGCCCCAGTGTCTACCAGCATCCTCTGGCCGGATGTTGCGTCGCAGACGTAGAATCGTACGGCGTGTGGTTCCGACGAGGCCGCTGCCACGGGTGAGTCTAGTTTTGTCTGCCGTCACCATTTTTTGACTGCTGGCAGGGGCTTTCATATTTCTTGGAGTGCCTTCCGAATCTTCGGTGGTAGTAGCACCAGGAGTTTTCACCCTGCTGCAGGTGGGAGGTCTTCTTCTGGGTCACGGTGCTGATCTCCTGCGTCGGGTCAACATGGTTAGTTTTTTTGCTTTCTCCATGGGCTCGTTATTGGGGAGGGTACAGGCGTCAATTATCTGTCCTCGGTCATCTGGCTCGAGTTGCCGAAGGAATATTTCGCGGCCAAGCTAGATCTCCATTTTCTTCCTGTCGGGACCTACGTCAGGCAGGCGGAGGAGGCCCATCACCATGTCCCAAGCATACTCCAGGTCGGTGCCTCACATTGGGTTTGTGATGAGGTCGAGGGCGCAGGCAGCTCTTTCAGCGATGGGAGTGGCGTAGGCTCTCACAAGTTTCATCTTGAGTTCGCCGAGTGTGACTAGGTTGGTCTGTGTGCGTCTGGTGAGCCAGGAGGTTATTCATTTGTACACGTCTCCTGGAAGGGCTGATATGACGAGGTCAGCCTTCAGCACCTTGTCCAAGAGTCCCATGAGCCGGAATTGCCCCCTCAGTAGAACCAGGCGGTTGGGTCCTCTGTTGCAAAAGGGGGCAACCTGATAGCCTGAGCGGCGGCTGTGCACGAGGCTGAGGAGGAGGCGGAGGAGGCAGAGAAGGCCTGGATTTCTTGTGCAGAACTGTCTGCTTCCATTGTCCACTCTCACAGAAATGGTCGACGGGAGTCGTAAATGGCGGGCCAAACTGTTTGAGGAACGCCTGAACACACCTAGGGAAGGTATGCTGTTTTTAGTCTGTTAGAGGCATTGGCTTTCCACGGCAGGAGCTTTCAGAGATCTAAACTGAGGCGCCGTGTGAGTCCGCAAAAGATCTCTGAAGGTGAGTGGTGGTAGTTAGTCCCTTAATGGCTTAGCCAAAACCACTTGGGTCACCGTCCAAACCGGGAGTCACCAGTTGTGAGGGTGTGTACAAAGAGGCAGGTGGAAGTGTACTGACTTTTTTATAGGTAAGGGAAATTCATATATACAACGTGCAGGTGGAAATGTGGTGTCCGACCCGCAAGAGAGTAAAAAATGGGTCGGCAGCAGCCGATCTGTGTTTCTTAGGAGGCATATAATTATAAATATAAAAGCATACAATATATGATGTTACATGATATATAGTACATTGGCAGAAAGCCCGCTGAACGCTCTCTCGGATGGAAGTAAGTTTGCAGACAAAGCGTTGTCCTTACACGAGTCTTGCTTGTATACAAAGTGGCAAGTCATACTACACATCAAGCTGGTCATTCTCGAATTTGTAGAATCCTACCATGCATTCTCGAATTTGTAGAATCCTACCATGCATTCTCGAATTTGTAGAATCCTGCCATTCATTCCAGAGGCCAAAGCACCAAGTGTTTTTGACATTGCCCTTCTCAGACCGTTTCGAACAAGTGGTGCTTTATGACTTACGCCCTCTTGATTTTTGAGACTGCCTTGACGAAGTTATGCATTTTCAGCTGACTGCTGAAAATGCATAGCGGGCAAGAGGGCTTTCGAACTGGGAGAAATATCTCCCAGTTCAAAAATTCCAAAAGTCTCATTTTCCTCTTACTTAAATTTGTTTCACTTCTTCTACTATCTTTAACTCAGTTGCTCAACCTAGCTGTCCCCCCCCTCTTCACTAAAAACCTTCTTACAGGTTGGGCAGGGGCTGGCTTTTGCGCATTGGCTCTTTCTTGATCCAAATGGCAGAGACTGTAGAGGTTTGGTCCAGCCTCTCGAGTTTAATGTTTGGACCCTGAGGATGTTGATATGATTTCATAGCAATATCCATCGGGGCGGAACTACCTATGGGGGACTAGCCTGCGGAATCCGGGGAGGTATAGTCCTCTACGATAGGACTCTCGGCATTCTTTCCGGTGTGCCCTCTATTGTAACATGAAATGGGGGATGATTGCATACTAGTTATGCCCTCAGTCCTATCAAGCAGGTTTTGCTTACACTTAAGCCACTCATGTTATAGTAGAGCTATCCCTTCGTGGTTAGGGTAGTGGGAGTGGACATAAGGGAGTCAGTCTCTGCTGAGTGTCTTTGGTGAGAGAGGGGTTGGTGTGGGGGGCCTGGTTTTCTGCCTGATGATTTGCAGTAGGTTTTTTCAAAATTTCTGCTGAAGGATTAATGAATAACGACCCTATGATAAACTCCCCGGACAATGCGACCTCTTGACACTACCCTCCTCTTCGACCTCTGGCACGGACAAGGACAATCCTATAGAAAATTCAGTTGTACAAAAGACGACCCACCTGACAAGACCTTGAATGTGGCTATGGAAAGTTCTAGCAGTGGTGAGAGAATCCTTATTGTTGATAATCTCTCCTCAGACTTCAATTGTTTTACGTTTATGGAAATGTTTGGAAGGTTTGGTGAAATTAAAGTCATAAAGTATTGTGAAATTAAAGATTTTGCATTTGGGAGGGTTTGGATTGAGTTTACAACTTATAATAATGCCATGAATGCTTTCAAGTGCTCAACTAAGGAAAACTTAAAATGTATGTTAATTCATAAAATGCCCCAGAATATTGAAGTTGATTCCTTTTATCCAGCAAGAGTCAGTCAGGAAACTACAGATGGGAAATGTAAGGTGAGGACATCTTTACCTGCCAGGTGGCTAATTGTTTCTACAAAATCAGAATTTTGCAATCTTTTTCCACTTCAGGAAACATTTGAGAACATTGGGCAGGAACAATGACCAACTCTGATATTACGAGGTTTGGAAAGAATAGTTTTTTGGTCATGCTAAGTCTTATAGACAAGGTCACATGATCTCTAAGCTGAAAAATACTGATATGATAAAAGAGGTCAAACCACACTATAGTTTTAGTTATGCCAAGGGAGTAGTATTCAGTCAAGACCTATATGAACTGCCTGACGAGGAATTGCTGGAAATGTGTGATGATAAAGTGTGGAAGATTTTCAAGGTTCCAAGATCAAGAATGATTATTTTCACTTTTAATAATGATCAAGTTCCTGATTATTATATATGTTGACAAGGAGAGATTTCGTGTTAGACCTTTTAAGCATAGACTACTCCAATGTTTCATATGTTTTGGTATATGGGTCACTCGGCAAAGGTATGTACTAGGAACCAGCTATGTGCTGCCTGCACCTTAAAAAAGCATGAAGGCGAATGTACTACCCCAGTATTATGTATAAATTGTAAGGGAAATCATAATGTAAGGCATAAGGAATATGAGTCATTTAAAAAAGTGTTAGCCATAGAGAAAGCTCATGCTGAACATCTAAGTATTAGCCAAGCAAAAAAGGACTTTTGTTTCCAAGACCTCAATATAGTGAAGTAGTAAAAAGTGGAAAATCTAATATAAAAGATCTATCTAGAATACCAACTTCAAAGTCAAAGCTTCAGCTATCCCCTTCTGAGCTCGAAGTACATTCAGCATCTCCGCCTTCATCCAAGAAGGCCCCTTTGTCCCCTCCCGATAGGCCTCCTCTGGGCTTCTGGGAGGTCTCTCGGGCTTCTAATGTAGAAGCCTCACAGGCAGCCTCGCTGCCTGATCTGGGTATGTCCCAGAATGACACCTTAATCAGTGCACCTCATAAGGCTCAGGTGCACGCTGCAGAGATGGTGCCTCTTAGAAATAAGAGACCCCGTACTCCATCATCATCTCCACCGATATCCCCACACCATGTAGGGTTCCCAAGAGAGGAAAATAGCAGGTCTCTTGAGGATCTGCCTAGTTCCTCTTGAAACAAAGACCAAGATCAAGTCTTTCCAGACCAGCCTAATCCAAGTCCAAAAAAGTAAAAAAAAAACAAACCTAATAGTAAATAATGGCTCTATGTCAGTGGAACATACGAGGTTTCCATTCAAACAGAGAACAGGTCCGGGTCCTTTTCAAGGAGCATAATTTAGCTGCCATTTGTTTGCTAGAGACTAAAGTTGGTAATGTTTCTCCTAATTGTGGACAAAACTTTATTTTTCACAGATCTCCACCACCTGTAGGTGAACGGGTGTCATGGTGGTACATGTATTATTGCGGCCAAGTCACTACCACAAAAAGTTATCCAATTAGACTCCATATTACAAGCTTGTGCAACACAGATTTTCATCAACAAATGGGTCACTCTGTGCTCTCTTTATCTAGAACCTGGCCTAGAAACTTGATTGGTGGACAGAGCTGGCAATCCAAGACAATTAGAGGTTGAAGATTTGCAATCACTTTTAGATCAACTACCTCAGCCTTTCATTCTGATGGGGGATTTCAATGCAAAACATACTTTGTGGGGGGAAGGTAGGTGTGATCAACCGTGGTCTTATAATTGAAAGATTAATAGATTGCAATGATGTAGTTTTAATGAACAACGGTTCTCCTACAAGGTTTGATGTAGCCCATAAACTCTTGTTCAGCAATTGATCTTACAATATGCTCGTCGTCATTACGATTAGACTATAAGTGGTCAGTGGATGAAAATCTCTATGGGAGCGACCACTATCCCATCCATCTTAAGTATGTACAAAATACACCCTCCCCATCTTTACCCAAGTGGAAGATAAAGGAGGCAGATTGGCAGCTGTATGAAAATCTACCCAAGTCAATCGTAAGGCCAATGAATTTCCTTGCCCTCGCTGCCTATGAATATCTCGCTAGTATAATGATTGGAGGGGCAATGATGTCAATTCCTAAAACATCAGGGAAACCCCGTCGTCCACTGGTACCTTGGTGGAATAATAAATGTGCCTTGAGTAGGCAAAATTGCAAGAGCCAGTTACAAGCAATATCGAAGGCGACCTGTCTTGGTTAATAGAATAATATACAAGAAAAACCTCGCCAAACAAAAGCAAGTTTTTAAAGAAGCAAGGAGGGAGTCCTTCGTTAGGTACATATCAGAATTAAAGTATAACTCTCCACTTTCTCTGGTTTGGGATAGAATCCGTAATTACTAGGGAAATTTTCCCCTTCTCTTTACCTATTTTAAAAATCAACTTGGTAGTTATATCGGATGCAAGAGAGGTGGCAGAGGCCTTTGCTCGGCACTTTTCAAGCATTTCAAGCCCCAGTCACTACTCCCCTGAATTTCGCAATATTAGAAACATGACGGTAGTTAATCCGCCTGTTTGTTCAAATTCTGAGGCATATAACCTTCCATTTAGTATTGTCGAATTCGAATATGCCTTATCTTTGTCTCTCCAACATCACCTGGAGAAGATGATATTATTTATGCAATGATTTCTCACTTACCTCTGGAGTCAAAAAAATTCTTTGTCGATGTTTTTAAACGAATTCTGGTGCTCAGGGACTTCATATAAGTTGTGGAAAAAACTCTGTTATAGTTCCTTTTTAAAACCCGGAAAGGACCCTAGTCATCCAAAAGTTATAGGCCTATGCTCTTACCAGCTGTGTCTTCAAGATTTATGAACGAATGGTGAATTTTCGTCTGATATGGTTATTAGAAACAAAGAACCTGTTGTCGAAGAGGCAATTTGGCTTTCGCAAGAATAGAAGTACATTGGATCCCTTATTATGTCTCACACGTGAGATTCAGAATGCTTTTGCAGTCCAAAATCAAACAATTGCCGTGTTCTTTGATCTGGAAAAAAGCATTTGATACTACTTGGAGGGTTGGTATTTTAATGCAGCTGGTTGAATGGCGTATTGGTGGCAATATGTTTAATTTTGCCAAAGACTTCCTGTCTGACCGGTACCTTAAAGTTAGAATTGGCTCTACCTTCTCATCAGAGTATCTTCAGGAAGAAGGCATTCCACAAGGGAGTGTGCTTAGTTCAACCTTTTTTAATATTGCCATTAATGGTTTACTTGAACATCTCCCTGTTGGAGTAACTGGTCAAGCATTCGCGGATGATATTGTTATCGTCTGTAGTAGAGCTACTGCAGTTGAAGCTTGTACTAAAATTCAGTTTGCAATTAATGCTTCTATTTCCTGGGCTAATAGTAAAGGTTTCAAATTTTCTGCAGAAAAAACTAAAGCTATACGTTTTTGCAGAACACGAAGAAGGGAAGAGATTCCAACCTTATTTTTAGAAGGTTCTATCTTGCTGTATGAAGATAAAGTCAAATATTTAGGAATTATTTTTGACAAAAAATTGACTTTTGCTGAACATATAAATGAGACTGTAGTAAATGTTAAACAGCGGTGCAACATTCTTAAAGTTGTTAGTAACCTGAATTTTGGAGCCGACCGTACTACTTTATTAAGAATTTATCAGGCACTATGCTTGAGTAAGATTGATTATGGATCTCAGGTTTATGGCTCTGCATGTAAGACCTTGTTAGGTAAGCTGGATGTAGTACACAATATGGCATTGTGTATTTGTACAGGTGCTTTTAAAACGTCTCCTGTTGAGAGCCTTTATGTAGACTCTGGTTTTCTTCCTCTTTTCATTCGGAGGGAGGAACAAGGTCTCCGATATTTGTCAAGAGCACTAACCTCTCAATCTAATCCAAATTTTAAGTATATAAAACATCCTGTTGACAGAGCACCAACTAAACCTACGTTGCCTCAGCCCCTTGAAGTTAGATTAAACATCAGTGCGAGAGAGGTAGGCCTTATTCCTCCACTGGTTATGGAAACTACATTTTTTAAATTCCCTCCTTGGTGTAGGCCTCCTTTAGATATTTGCCAAGTTAGAGACAACAAAAAGATCAGCTCAAGTGTTCAGCTTTAAAAGTAGCTTCTTGGCCCATGTTTTCTGAGCATAGTAACTTGATTGCTGTATATACAGATGGATCAAAATCAGCAAATGGAGTTGGATGTTCTGTCATCGTCGGTGAGAGAACAATTACAAAAAGCCTCCCTATTAAATTCTCAATTTTTAATGCAGAGATTTTTGCTATTTTTAGCGTTTTGAAATTTATTTTTAGTACAGGTAGCACTGGGGACTCTTATATTATTTATTGTGATTCCCAGAGTTTCCTAGCTGCACTCCAGAAGTTGACGCCATCTAATCAACTCTTCCAAGAGGTGCAGGATTGGCTGGTCCTCCTGCATTCTCGAAAACACATCGGTGTGAAGTTTTGTTGGGTTCCCTCGCATGTGGGAATTCGTGGTAACGAGCTGGCCGATACAGCCGCTAAGCAGGCAGCTTCCTCCCGGGCTTCCCACTCTCTGAGGGTTCCCTGTGAAGATTTTAAACTTTTTATTAAATCATTTTGTAGGACTAAATGGCAGAATCACTGGTCCAACTTGAATAGTAATTTAAAGCTGAAATCGATCAGACCTTCTGTTCATCCCTGGTCCCCTTCTGTTGGGATGGATAGAAGATCTAGTATAGTTTTAACGCGCCTGCGTATAGGGCATACGTTTTTAACTCACCGGTATCTTTTAACTAGTGGAGCAGAGAGGCAGGTTCCTCAATGCTCCAATTGTAATGTTGGCATTACAGTGAGGCATATATTTGTTGACTGTCCTCTTTATTTTAATCATAGACGTCGGTTTGGTTTCACCAACAAACCTTTGTCAGATATTTTAGGAGAGGGTGCTCCGTAGAAGAGATTTTTAAATTTCTTAAGGAAATCCATTTGTTTTTATGATATTTAATTGAGTATTTTAATATGAAGTTTATTTTAATAATTTGGATTAATTATGTATACCTTTTTTAGTAAATATATCTTGTTGATATATATGCGCTGAATGGCCTTTGGCTCCGGCGCGTGGCAAATGGCCACAAAATTTATAAATTCAATTCAATTCAATTTATGACTTACGTGACGCAGAGCCGTCCCCCTTACCTGCAGATTAAACAATCTTAAAAATTTATATTTCATAAAATATATTAACTTGCTTTAACAAATTTCGTAGCCCAGGATAGGTAAAATGACATTTAGCATAAGCCAAAACAACCATTTAATAAGGTACAGTGGAGGATATAGGATAAACAACAGAGTGGACTAGCTGAGACCACCTTAACCATGTTCCGACCCACCTTTAGATAAAGTACTTTAACACATCCTGATACCGGAGATGGGCAACAGTCACGAGTCTCATGTCTCGAGGTGTTGCTCCCACGACCTTTGACTTGTGACTGGTGCCCATCTCCGGTGTCAGGACGTGTTAAAGTACTTTTTCTGAAGGTGGGTCCGAACACGGTTAATATGGCCGCAGATAGTCCACTCGGTTGTTTACCCTTCGCTATACCAACGTCACTGATACACGTCAATATTAATTTTGCGGACAGTTGGGAGGGTAAGCTCAAATTTAACCTTATTTTCTCAAGTAAAAAAGTTAATAAAACTCATATGGCGATGCACAGTACTTCCGAAAACCAGAGCACTTCCATGCTGGTGGAAAATACGAAGTCCAGATTACTCCAATAAAGTAAAAAGACAAGCCGCTTATGAGCAATTACTGGAATTATGTAAATAAAATAAAGATGCAGGCATATCAGCACAAGCGTTGGGACATCATATCTGAGACATACCAAGCAATATGTGATGCTTTGAGGAATGGGTATTTAAAGGTAAGCAAAATATGATGAACTTTTAGTACTTCATTTTGAGCATTACTGGATGGTAACATTCATACAATGTCAGAGAATTCATATAGTTATAAAATGTTATGGAAATACTTTCATGAAAATCATAATGAGATGTTTTAGACATTACTAGATAACAGTAGTACAGCGTCCTAATTATAAAATGTTGTATTTATTTTATGCAATGTCGAAGAATTCTTATAAACTTTAATGTATTTTTTAATGTACATCATTATGAGACATGAAAAATCTTCCTCTGGTGAATTTGTAGAATGAGAAGTCTCCCCAGTGTTCATCTGATTTTCATTTGCAAGGGGAAATTGAGGTGATGAGGAAACCATATTCAGTTAACAGTTATACAATATTAATAAAACCCCCCTCTCTCTCTCAGCCATGGCTTCACCCATACTTTACCCCTTTTCTTGCAAATTTCATGTTCGTATTCATCTTGCAGGAGTGCTATTATCATTACTGCACTTATCTCCCTTTTACTTGGTGCCATGATTTAAAACACACTCACTGTATCAGTACAGGACCGAAAGGAGCACGTCCACTGCATGTTTCATCTGCCCACTCAAAATGCGAGTAGAGCTACTCCCGGCAGGACAAACCCCATGGCAGTACGTGTATGGCATAAGGCCAGCTTAATCTCAAACAACAGCAACAGCGTTCCATCGGCTCTGATCGAATCCCTTAGTAGACTGGGTCTTATAAGTACTACTAATAATCCCCCCAAAAATAATAACACGAGTTCCATAACATGCAGTCTTACACTGCAGAAAACAATTTTATGGAACCACCAAAACTTTATGAATGAGTACTACTTCCCTACAACGAAAATGTTGTGCACAAAGGCAACAATGCAATTATCAAACTAGTTCTACACAACTTTGTACAAAGACATACTAAATTCCTATACTCTACTATAAGCTTGAAAGAATTCTGTTGCTCAAAGTAAAATTTACTTGACCTAAGGAGCAGTCTCTATAATTTACCAAGTACTCGTCAACTAACACCAGTTCTCATACTGAAATCCCAACAATGTTCTGCACACACGCCCAAATTAAAATACTCTCGTCGTAAACATGAACAAGAAAGGAGGCAACTCTCCGCTACACTGCATTTAAACTGCTTCTTTACAACCTTGTAACCGTGTAACCAAGTTTTCTACTATGGGTTCCACAGACAGCGCAATAACTGTAACGAACACTCGTATCTGTACGAGATTTTTTTTAGCGTATTACACCCAGTACCGTAATTTATAAGTGTCTCGTGTATCACTAACTGTAAAGAATAAAGAAACTTGTCCCTGCACCAAGAGGCAAAAACTCAATTAGCCAGAAATAGATACGAGCCCAACAATATAAGGTCCGCTTACCCTCTCCCCTCCCCACCCCCACCCCCTCCTCCTTCCTTCCTTCCTCACCTCTTCTCTCTCTCTCTCTCTCTCTCTCTCTCTCTCTCTCTACTACCTTCATAGTATACCAAATGAAGATGCATTTATTACTGTAGTTTCAAAGTATTCAAAGTATAGACTGGCTAAAACAGGACTTAAAGGAATATTCCTACTACATCCGAATTTTTGCTTATAAAATGACTCCCCGAATGAAAATGCGTTGATATGAAGAAGGTAGCCAAACACAAGTATAACAGTCACTTTGTCATCATTCAGGTATCTCTAATTATTATTATTATTAAAGAAAGGAGTTTTACCAGCCCAATGAGTCAAACTTGACTCCTGCAGGGCTGGCCCGAAAAAAATCGGGATATAAAGAGCAATAAAATGTATCAAATTTAATTGAAAAAAATATATATACATATATAAATATATATTTATTTATCTTCAAATATACTAAATCTAAGTGAAAAAATGAATGAAAGAATAAATGTGTATATGAAAACTAAGCGATAAAAAGAATTAACTATATATTAAATCTACGTAATTTAAAAAATATTAGTAATAAAATAAAAAGCTTAGGTAAAAACTTAAATTTTATCAACTAAACGTGTATTCCTTAAAAAAGTTAAAATTCTAAAAACAGATAAACTACTTGAGTCAGTTAAAATGTCAGAAAACGTTTTCCGACCAAAACATATCTCTCTCTCTCTCGCTTAAAAACCCGACAAACCGAAAATATATGTTTAATAGATAAACAAGTATCACACTCACTGCACATGGGAACAGTGCCGTGAGGTGTACACATTAAAAATCCATTGGTCAATCTCGTATGGCCAATTCTTAAACGAGTCAATATTACCTCCGTGTTTTTGTCGTATTGATTAGATGTCTCCCATGGAGAAACAGTTGACTTTAATTGTCTTAATTTATTATTCTGAGATACGTTGCTCCACAATCTTTGCCACTTTTTCACTGTAAATATTTTTAATAATGTTATGTAATCTCTAACGGGGAGATTAATACCCCTTTGAGGCAGGTTGACGGCTCTTTTCGCAGCAGTATCCGCTCTTTAATTTCCAGCAACTCCTACATGAGCCGGGACCCAACATAATTCGATATCTACCCCTTCAAGATAAAAATTGTTTAAAAGTTCTTTAATCTTTGATACCAACAGGTTCTTATGTGAATAGCTTTTGAGGGCTTCTATGAATCCGAGTAGACGATAAATCTTAAATTTAGTCTTTCTTCATGTGCTTTAACCATGTTGATGGCTAGTAAAATGGTATATAGCTCGGAGGTGAGTACTGACGACTCGTTTGGCAATGATAACTGGCTCGTTTTTTTCAAAGACACTGCAGCGCTTCCTACACCCACTTAAGATTTAGAGCCATTATGGAGGAGTTATGGAGTTCCATTTGACAGCGTCTGTGAGAGAGAGAGAGAGAGAAGGAGAGAGAGAGAGAAGGGGGGGGGGGGTTGGGGGGGGGGGTGTAATTGCTGAATGGATAGTTAACGACTGTATTGGCTGTTAGTGAGTTCTGGCTGGGTTGTCTGATGGTAGAGATCAGGGTTCTGAGTTTTTTTTGAGTCAGTCTTTAGTCAGAACTGGTGATGTTCAGTAGCGTCGGTAGAGTTCTTTGAAGGCATTGGGAGTTAGTTGAGTTTTTGTGTTATTGATTTGTTGTTATGGTTGTTATGTTGGTGTTGTTTGTTTAGAGTTGTTGTGCCTGTGCTGTTGTGATTTTTTGTGTTGTTTGTGCAGTGGTCTTTTGTTGTGTTGTTGAGTTTTTGGTTGTTTGCTGTGTTGTTAGGTTGTGGTTGTGTTTCTTGGTTGTTTGCTGTGTTGTTTTGAGGTTGTGTTCCTTGGTTGTTGCTGTGTTGTTGTTGAGTTGTGGTTGTGTTCTTTGGTGGTTGTTGTGTTATTGTTGTCCTTGGTTGTTGTTGGGTTGTGGTTCTTGGTTGTTGTTGTTGGTGTTGTTGTTGTTGTTTATATCTCTGTGACCTCGACGAGCAGACAGCACAGGATAGCCCGGAGTAACTGGATTGATTGGTAAGTAGGTACATGTGTTTTGTTTTTTGTTTTTGTTTTGTATAGGTGTAGGTCAATTGTCCGGCTGTGTTTGTTGTGTAAAGAAGAAAGTGTGATTGAGGGTGGATTTTGGCAGCTGGACTGATTAGGTATATGTGGTGGGGATTCTGCAGCTTGTTTTTGAGCTTGTGATTCCGCCACATTATTTTTTGGCGCCCGAACAGGGACTGTTGGTGCAGCAGCTGCAGGGCAATTGGGTAGTGAGTTGTGTGATTGGTGGATAAGTGAGGATGGAAGGGTTGAAGGAGATAGAGAGGCTGAAGGAGGAGTTACGGTTGGCGAGGGAAGCGAAGGGAATGTTGGAAGTGGAGAATGAGAGGTTAAGGGTAGAGTGTGAGGAACTGAAGAGCGAGTTAGAGGAAATGAGAGGAATGCTAAGGAGTGCAGAAGTGGAAATGAAAGAAGAGGTGAAAGTAGCGGAAGAGAGAATGGTTGAGAAAATGGACGAAAAGTTTGGGGTAATGATGAAAGCAGTGCAATAATGAAGGGATTCATGGGAGAGGGAGCTGTAGGAGGTAGGCCTACTGGGTCTTGTGACGGGCCAGGAGTGGTAAAGGAAGCGAAAGAGCGAGTGGATGAGAGTACGAGTGACGAAGGTGATTCGGTTGTGATAGGTAAGGGAAAGAAGGGGAAGACACAGGGTAAGGATAAACCTGAAGACAAAAATAGAAAGTGGCTGAGGAAAAGAAAGACTTAAGGGAAAGAAGGTTAGTAAGGGTGACGGACAGGATGAGATTAGGACAGAATACATTGGGGAAAGGGCCGAGAGTGATTTGGATAGCGGTGAGTGGAAACAGGTAAGTAGAAAGAAGAAGGGTAAGAAGAGCGTAGTCAGGGGTATGGACGTGAGTATGGAAGTGGATTCGCTGTATTCGGATGAGGGAAAGAGGGGTCAGAATGGAAGTAGCGAAAGTGAGAGTGAGCGGGAAATACGAAAGGCTGTGTATATGAGAGAGGTACCCCGATGTGCACAGTACGAGGAATATGGTAGTAGGGACATAGGGGACTTTTTTGAGGAATATGAGAGGTATTGTGAGGCAAAGTATGGGGATAACAAGAGAGTCTGGGCAAGAGAGTTAGGTAGTTTTTTGGATGGCAATTTTTGTTGAGTATGTATGGGGTAATGATGAGTGTAGGAAATGTGCCGTATGAGAGTGTAAAAGCTAGGATTGTAGAACAGGCAAAGAGGATAAAGAGTAGTGTTAGATATAGGAGAAAGCAAGATTTTGAGGAGGCAAGAATGAATGTTGGTGAGTCGTTGTCGATCTATGTCAGTAGGTTAGAAACATTAGCCAGGAAAAAGTTTGGGGACGAAAGGATCAATGAGTGTAAGGAGTTAGTGCGAAAGTTGTTGGCGACTGTACCAGAGAGTGTATATGAGTTTGTAAATCTGAAACGTAAGGAGAAAATGCGATGGACGAATGAAAGGTTAACATGGAATGACATTTTAGAAATGTACCGTCGGCTGCTATGTACCGGCTCCTATGTACCACTTGTTTGGCTTGTATGTACCATTGTTGGGCTGCTATGGACTGGCTCTTATGTACCCCTACTTTGGCTTGTATGCACCAAACAAGGCTGCTATGTACCAGATACCAAGTAAGGAAACAAGAACACACAAGGAGATAAAACACAAAACCATAAACATTTTGAAATTGTATACATTTATTAAAAGTTGTGAAACAATAAAATTCAGCAAGCTGCACATTGTCAATACAATGTTTGTTGTCATATTTCATCCAAACAACACAACCATAAACACAAAACCATACAATAATAATAAACATATTGAAATTGCATACAATAATTAAAAATTGTCAAGCAATAGAATTCAGCATGCTACATTGTTGATACATTCTTATTCATCTACATGATCCATCAGTTCGGCACAGCGGTTTAGAAAGTCTGATGTTGATATGATTTTGTCTTCATATTTCATCCAGAGGTCATCAAGGGCAATTTGCTTTTTGACAGCATGCTTCCTTTGGTATCTGTGCATTTTCTTTTGTTTAACTAGTTTTAAAATGATGGGAATTCCACTGGCTTCATCATGGAGAATACTAATTAAGAAGTACATGTTAATTGAATTGGTTTTTGCTACTCTGTTAATCGCACGGTGCCACCCTTCTACATTGTTGTTAGTCCGAACAGGGCGTTTGTAACAGCTCCAAGAATGTGGAGGATGCATCTCATTCCTGATCCATATTTTATTATAGTAAGTAATGAGATCTTTTAATCGTTGATCAGGAAGTGGCTGGCTAGTGATATGGTGAAAAGCTGGCTCTGTATGTGATGGAGGTAAGTTTGGCAGCGCCATTAACTGCTGAATGAATTGTCTTACAGTGAGTTGATTAATATAAGCATTTTGTAGACCTAGTGTTTTTACTCGTCGGTACAGCAGCCATGAATGGAAGCCTCGGGAAGGCACACTCGCACTGCCGACCATAGTGCTTTCTTAAAATCCACAACAACCTCACAAACTGATGTTGGTGTTAACTCAGTGATTTTTCTTAGGACAGCTACGTAGTCCTTTTTCTTTCTTCTTGACGTTAGGACAAAGCACAATGGAACCTGTTTCAAAATTTCATCCTTCTTTATAAAACTGTGGACACTTGAAAGTTGAACAAAAGGGGTACGAACAAGTTTAAAAGTGCCGTCCACGTACCAAGTTTTAGACTTGGACATGTGTTGCAACTGAATAGACGTTGCAAATATGAGATGCCATTGCCCATTTTCAAATAGATCAGCTTAAAGAAAGTCCTGGGGAACATGATCTCTGTTTAATTCAAAACTGGTATCTTCAGGGTGTTTTGGACGTTGTCCTTCTCTGGCGCGATTGGTGCATCTGACTAGAGTGTTTATATTTGGTAAGGGAACATCTGAATTTTCACAGCTTGAGAGTGCTTTCTTTACTATTTCCCCAGATGATGCAAATGAGCATTCCAAAGCTGACTTTTTAACGAAATCTCGTGTTGATGCTTTGAGTTCAGCACCAGGATCCCCAGGATATGTGTGTGTTGGTGGTGTCCACTTTTGAAGTTCATTGTTCCTACTTGCTGTGAAATTGTTGCATAGCACTTTTTACCACGGTAGCTGCATATCCATGTTACTGATACAGACGACTCTCGCTTCCTGGTGTACGTGAAACCCAATGAATCAGCAAGGAGAGAGCTGCCTTTTCTTGTTCCACCGGAAACAATTTTGTAGGTCACAGGAGTGTCTGCAAGGATAGTTGTCGGTAACGCTTCATCAACTAATGAGGTTTCTGCAACTGGCGTGATGTTATCAATAGGAAGTATGATATTGAAGTCATTGGGTGTGTTGTTGATTGTTGCAGGCTGCTGTTCAACTGGGAAGGACATCAGAAGATCATCCAGCATTGGCACCTGAAACCATGTGAATGTAAAATGGTATATTCCAAGTGCTATTTCTCACAGAATATGTTGACGCATTCAAATGAAAGTGAGGAACCACCCACCCCACACACACACACACACCCAAGCCAGCTATATGGTCTTATCAATGGGCTTAGGAAAACAAAAAGATAATTATGAAAAAGATAATAGGAAAACAAAAAGATAATTATAATTGTACCTGAAACTTCCATCCAGTCAGGACAGTCTGGGCAACACCACATGAAAACTTGACCAGCTTTCAATCGTCTGTTTATATTCCAGTACTCAGATTGTGATATTTCTGTACCACATAAGCGGTGGCGCCACTTGTTGCATCCGTCACAGATAAGGGCTTCCTGTCTAGGGCAAATACACAATCCACATCCTGAGCAAAGGGAAACTGCTGATGCCATGGTGGTATAAAAAGGATGACTGAGAGTGCACGTCCACTAGAGTTAGGAAGTAAATGCTGAGCAGATCCGCTAGTCTCGAAGGAGCCATGGTGGGGCTTCGAACCTTGTGCCTCTGTCCACTCTATCTGGCATAGAGTTCAGTAACTGTTCACCTCCAGCCATCAACAAGCTAGCTGAGCCACTGCTCAGCTAGCTTGTTGTTTTTTTTCTATGTTGTTAGGTAGGTTCAGAGTCCTCCACCGTTCTGGGTATAACTTTGTAATGGTTTATATTAACTTTGTAAAGTTTAATATTACAATTTACATAAGGTGCTTCTGTGTTAATACTATTTGAGGTACATACCAGCCATACATGGTACATAGCAGCCATGCATGGTACATAGCAGCCAGGGATGGTACACTCAGCAAGAAAACTGAAGATACAGTTTTCATTAGATTTCGTTCATCGAATTTTAATTTTTTTCTTACAGAAACACAATAATCTCGGTAAATTACTCTAGAATATGAAAATACAATTGCAAATTATATCATATATGTTAAATCTGCAAAACAAAAATGTTCAGATACTTAAAAATACCATGCATGTCCGAAGTAATCAGAATTTCTCAGATAACTTCGTTCATAGAGATCTAAAAAATAGTGTGCGAATATCTCGGTGTAGTACTGTTTATCACAACGGCAGTATTTACTCGTTTTCCGTTATGAACAGAATTATTATTGCATCATTATATGAGGTAATGATAATTTAATTAATTTTTACACATTCATATTTGTATTTCACGGTGTTAAAAGTTAGCTGGAATTAATGGCAGTCAATGTTGTGACAGCTAGGGTAGGATGACCAAATCTATTTATATCTGCAAGAGCGTTCTCTATGATGTGAGGAGCAGCCCGAGAACTTCGGCGGGAGAACACAAGTCACTGGATGTTTCTTGACGTTGCCATGGATCTGCAGCCGAGAAAAGAAACCTCACTATTAACACGGAACTTGATAACAGAGATTCACAGAGCAAATATGAAGCCTGCAGAAATATCCCGCAGACTTAATGTAAGTAGAGTAGTCGTGCAACCCCGATGGCTGAGACGAGAAAGAGAGGAAGGAAGTGTAGCGAATCATCTTAGATGCGGTCGCCGTCGTTTAACAACCGAGTCAGAAGACAAAGCTAATCACCTCCGTCGCATTAGAACAACCACTAACAAAACGCCGTTGCCATCAAAAGACAAACTCTACTAACGATTACGCCCTAAACTATAAGACAGAGGTTACATGCAAGCAGGTTACAACACAGAATACCAGCGGCGAAGCCACTTCTGACAGAAGCTCACAAGGAGCAAAGATTGGGGTTTGCATTGCAATACTCTGCGATGGGTATGGACTTCTGGGATACTGTCATCTGGTGCGACGAAAAAAAACATTTTTGCAGTGACGACCATGGCCAGCCTTCATTGTTGGCGACCTGATAATACAAAGATAATTAACACAATAACTTCGTTCTTTTTAGAGTCGACTCAGTTGGCCTGTATATGCCTAGGCCTAACTTAATGAAACTAAATCTTTAGGAAGGTATATGAAATATTTAGTAACTTTTAAAAAACTGCCTGCCACTGAGTGCTCCTAAAGTGACAGTTTTTGAACAAATTTTTCAAGTATGTTTTTGTCATAGGAAAAACTGATCAGGGATTATGCTTATTTCTTACAAGTATAAACTAAATTTCTTAGACTCATGTTTAAGTGATACTGAAAATATCCAAAGCGGTAAGCCCTCGAGTATTTTAAAAACTAATTATTTATTTTAAGTTATTTTGGCCACCAATATTTTTAACAGATAAGGGCAATCCCATAGCTAGATTATCATTTACATCTGCTACAACCATGTCATCGTTGATTATCGCTTCAACCTCCATAGGCTGATGTTGCTTGAACTATAAATCCTACAACTCTGGTCCTCACCTAGGTAATAAAAGGTCCTTTATTAATCCCGTTCTACTAATAGCTAAGACTTTGATAAGCCTATATATACCTATTTTTACCAATTTTCCTCTTCCTCTAATTTATAGGTTCGAGGAACGCCACATCCATCGTTCCCTCCGAAGTGGCAGGATGTCCGTTGCTTTATGGGGCTGGATGGCCCGAAGTGGCCCAGGAGAGTTGGTTCCTGTACGAGAACGACTTAACAGCCTTGAATACATCGAAATTCTTGACGAGGTTCTCCCATCTGTCTGACAACTACTGCTTCCTGAACCGTTACCTATTTATATAGCCATGGATAACTCTGCTATCCACAATGCCAAAATTGTTCAGGAATGGTTCAGGGAACATCCACGAATAATTCGGTTAGACTGGCCAGCCAAGTCCCCGGATTTAAATCCTATCGAAAATCTTTGAGGAATGATGTCCAGGAGATACGATGGAGCAAATGCTCGATCAAAGGAGGCCTTGATCAGTCACTGTTTATCAGTCTGGGAATCCTTAAGACCAACAAGAAATGGCCCTGACTATTGCGATGCCTTGGTCAAATCAGTCCCTAGTAGATTAGATATGTGATATAGTCTTTAAAATGGCAAGATGTGCAACGAATATCAAAACAGAAGTACAAAAGATAAAACGGTGAAAATTTCATGCGAATTAATGAGTATTCATTAATTCGCGCTATGTAAGCCTACATGCTAAAGTACATAAAATTTCTCCAGCATTCTTCACAAATATACTGTACTGAATTGTGGCCTCGAGCAGAACAGCAAAACAAGATTCACTGATGGATTATTTAAATATAATAAATTTCAACCAAAATATAAGCAAAAGAATACAAATTGTTACTCGCACCGTATCCCAAGGTAAACTAACAAATACAAGACAGGTAAAACCACAATAACAGCTGTCGGCCTCCAAAACACACTCATTTACACTTCACAGTCTGTGTGATAAGCACGTTCGATCAAAAACTCGAACTCCAGCGATGCCCAATTAACAGAAATTTTACACTAGGGCACGTCCACTCAGCGAGGACTGACATACAATAGAACTTGTCTGGGCAGAGGCCGGCCAACAACAGAAAATCCGCCACCCTCGGCTACTGGGCTCATTGTTTACGAACGAAAGCCTGTTGCCAATGGCACTTTACATTCGTAATTATACCTTACACAGCTTTAATAAGTAAATGAAAAATCACTATTAATTTTCATGAATAACTGTTACGTTAGATTTCATTAAATCAACTTGTACAACTTAATTCAATTAAATACAATTTCCGTACTTCTGGTTCAAGCTAATAGAACATTCTACTAGTGAGAAATCACACAAAATGGTACAATAATATATAAAAAGACAATTTCAATTAGAGTATCTCACATCACTAAACGTTTAACAATCATTCGACACTCATTGGTACCAAAAACAAGGCATATTTTATGTTAAAACTAACTAAAATCTGACCTTAATCGCCACAATTGCAACCGATCCATACAACAGTCTATGTTAGCAAAAGCATTTTCTATGCGTCCATTCTGTTCACTACAAAGAAAACGCAACGCCTGAAACTTTAGGCATGACTAAACAGAGTTAACAAATAAAAAGGCTTTCAATCTATCAAACGTCACACTGGTGCCGGCTGTGTCGCAGGATTCTACAGAGCCAGTTATTTTAATTCGAAACTTGAGATTTCATCTTCAGGATGGGTCACAAATAATTCTATTCACTGCAGTAATTTATTCTCATATGTAAATTCTTAACATCTGTACACAATTGTGTTAAAACCCCTGGTATCTATCTACATCTCACGGCAGGAACACTAAAGTCTTCTAAGAAGAGAACTGGAAAAGAAGGTAGAAAAAAAAAGTACCAAGGCGATTCGAGAATATTTGGGCTGAGAAATTACTGGATGAGGTGGAAATATTAGCATTTGCTGTTGCTGAACAGTCAACACCACAACAAACATCACCTTCTCCATAAAAACTGGTTCTCTCGGGCATTCAAGTGTCCTAGCAATCTTTCTAAGCATTCAGGAACGGACTTAAAGTCTCGGTATTTAAACGTTTCTTCTCTTTCTGGTGAAATGACTTGAGTTAACCCGAGACATCCACTGTGTTTTGACGACTTACAACCACCTAAATCATCAGGCATGATTCGTCCGTCAGACATTAACATTACGCAAGACCCTCTTCAACAAAATACCGTAAAGGCTATAAATTTAAACGCAATGAATTATTATTCGTTTCAAATGAACAGTCAACGGCTCTCTGTTGTTGACAACTGAAAATGAGGAACACTGGTTGACCAGACCCCAACCTCACGAACTGAAACATCCAAGCAATCATGAAAATTTCTCCCGGAAAAACCTTAAAAAGCATAAAAAAAAAAAATTGAGAACCAGCAGCAATCGAATTTCCTGTCTAGTGGCGGCCTCAGCCACGGCCCATAAAGCTCTTAGCCGTGACCCATAAACTCAGCCACGGTCGTGATGCCTATGTTGGTGCCTATATCACTGCTAGAAGTACAGTTATGGCTGACTTTAAATAAGACAAAAACTGCTGAGCCTAGAAGGCTGCAATTTGGTATGTAAATGATTGGAGGGTGGATGATCAACATACCGATTTGCATCCCTCTAGCCTCAGTAATTAAGATCGAGGACGGACGGACAGACAAACCCGGCACAGTAGTTCTATTTTAAAGGACCTAAAAAGGATATGCCGCTCATACAGGTGGCCAGGAGTGAAAAAACCGAGTTGTGCTATACCTTAAAACACTTCAGACGTCCTTCCAAATACCAGCTTGTGGTTAGATCTCTTAGTCTCAAAAATTTTCACTTTGCTTTCCAACTTGAATATTCTGTTCTTAAACATCCAGGGAAGCAAACCAAACCACCAGGAAAGAAATTTGTAATGGCTTACAACTGTTGCGTCGAACTACCATAATGAACAGAAAACACTTAACTGTTTAAAGCCTACGATTTACAAAAATAAAGCTACCAATAAGATATGTAAGGAACTACAAACTAATCTTCACAAGGAGCAAAAAACTCGTTTACAACACTACAAAATTTAGGGTAACTTCGGGACACAATGAGGGGCGGAACACCCACATCACTCACGAAACCACCAAAATGAGGCAGACTCCTTCCTACACGACAAACGACAAAATCCGTACTTATTCAAGGACTGGAATCCATCTTAGTGTAACAGAAGAAATCCTAGGATGAACTTTATTGAATCTTCAAAGTGATTTATAAAAAAATTTAACATCTATATTATCAAATTTAGGTTAAGTTTAATACCTCCATATCTATTTTAGTTTAATAAATGTAGACACAGAAACAGACGACCTGAAAGTCCTTCAATAAATTCATAACCTCAAATATATCAAGATTCAAGCACGGTAACTAGTTTTCTCCGAGGGAATTTTTGTTCAAATCTAATCCACTTGTGTGAGCAACGCTGTTTAAAAGCGACATGAATTTTTTTGCACCTCGCGACAATGCGTACAATTTTCTGTTGAAGGAACATATGTGAACTACTCTAACACCCTTGACCTGATCTTCACTCCAGCCAAACAACGAGAGAGAGAGAGAGAGAGAGAGAGAGAGAGAGAGAGATTGAGAGAGAGAGGAACTGGCAGTTCCTGATATATTAAAACCAGTAAAAAGGCCTCAGTGAACTATAAACAATTATTTTCCGATCATGAATTGTTCATTCGTAACTATCATAATGAAGTAGCTCCCATGAAATCAAAGTGATTCCGGTTTTCATCAATCACATGACTCCAGGAAAACCCCAACGGGTGCTATTGCGTACCTTAGGTGGTACTAATTAGTTTTCTTAATTCCAACTACTTACATTGGAAATGAGGTAAGAAAAACGTTCCTTACATATGGGGAAGTGCTTGCTTGCCCAGTCAAAACAGTGCAATATAAAAACCACTGAACGAGGTTAATTATCTACTGAGGGATTACAGTAGATGGAATAACTTCTTTATCAAGTTGCCAAGTGCATATTTAATAACCTTAACTAATTTTTGCTTTAATTATTATTTTGTACCCAAGTTCAATAGTTCTGGTACTTATCAAGAATAAAAGTGGGGATTTCCTATGCTAGAGCAACAAAATAGCAAAGTAAGGGTTTATTAACTATGACATCATGAGGCCCCACCCACAGTGAGAGATTTTTTTTTCTCTCTTCAGTGTGGCTCCGCCCACTTGAGGTTTTATCTCGCCTACCACAGCAGCTCTTGGACCGAGTTGCTAGCTTGGAATTCTTCCATTTTCCTTGATATCCGTATGTTTCCGCATTACAATAATTCATAGTATGCAATTCATCTACATAATGAACCAGTCTGTAGCTCATTTGTTAGATTTACTCTATTCAGGGCAGGAATACAAAAAGGTGATTCGGTTTGTTTACCTCAGGTTTCGACACCAGCCTCTAGTTGCTGCAGCAAGAGATGATGTTGCCAAGTCGCTATTACCCACTATAGAAATAATTGATCTATTCTTGGGGGTTTTCTTGCGTTGCTTTTGCCACGAGTGTGAGGGTGTGAACAAAGAGGCAGGTAGAAGTGTACTGACTTTATTATAGGTAAGGGAAATTCATATATACAACGTCGCGGGCGGAAATATGGTGCCCGACCCGCGAGAGAGTAGAAAATGGGTCGGTGACAGCCGATTTGTGTTTCTTAGGAGGCATATAATTATGAATATAAAAGCATACAAAATATGAAGTTACATGGTATATACATTGGCGGAAAGCCCGCTGAATGCTCTCTCGGATGGAAGTAAGACCAACGTGATTGTAGAAATAGTACAATGAATTTGCAGATAAAGTGTTGTCCTTACAAATACTCTCCCCTAAAAACAATAATTAGGGCATAATTGTTGGATGATTTTAGTGAGCTTCTGATTACTACTCGCAGAAGAGTGAGGGCCGGCGAAGGCGGCCTTGGGTGAGTGAGACCAGCTGCTTCAGTAGATCCTCAGCCTCGGAGTCCTCGGGGAGAGGGAGGGGGGTCCAGAGACGGGATGCCTCCCCGGGGTGATCCTTGGGTGGGGGAGGGGGGTTCGACTGTCTTCGAGGGTGGCCCCCCCAGATGCTGAAGCCTTGCCGAGGATGGGGGGCTTAGGGTTCAGCAGCTGTGCCCTGATGCTGGTGGAACTGCTTTCTCGCTGGACCTTGGTGTCCAGCTGTTGATCCAACTAAATGAGTCAGCTCTTTTCCTTTTTTACTAAAACTTATCATCCTTCTGCTTCCTCCCCCTATAGGTACAGATATTTTATGTTGATGACTTTTGGATTGGTTTTGGACATGATTTGGACTTACTATTGGATTTGGTGGAGGGTGAGGATGGTTGGCATGCCACCTCACCCGTAGAACTCGAGTACCTAACGTGGTCGAGCGAGGGGAAAGTTTATATGTCAAACCCTGCTCTTAGTGCTGGGTCTGATCTCGACGGACATCATGAGCCTTAAGCACTGAGGGTGGGGTGTATATCTGGGTGGGTGGTACCCCTAGGGCAGCCCTGTATGGGATAAACACTGTCCTCTAAATGTGGCTCCATGGGGGTGGGGGTGGGGGGCTACCTGGACGAATCATCAATTGTATGTCTTATGGAGACACTAAAACCTTCTGTTACGACTTGGGCAAGGATAAGGACAAGGAAAATTCTGGTAATTCCTCTATCGTGGACTTTGGAGCCTTTTTCAGAGGACCTCCTTGTTACAAACATTTTGTATGTAAACCAGTCCCTTTAGACTGGAATTATGAAACCTTATTTCATGAATTTTGTAAATTTGGGAACGTTAAAAGAATTACGGAATAGACTGGCAAAAATTATGGTGTTTTGAATTTTGGATATTTTTTAACAATGAATCAGAAGCTCACAGAGCCTACAGAGAGTTTAGGTCAGACTCTATGAGTGTTTGGACTTGTAGAGGCAGAAGAGGTCCCTAGGTATCTTGAGACATATAGACCACCAACTGAAACTAAAGATTCGAATAAAATAAGTAAAACCTCCAGATCACCAGACCCAGCTAAGTGGTTGATTATTACAACGCATGGTGAGAGAGGCAACCTCTTCAAGGTGAAAAGGTTGGTAAGCCAGAAGATCGGCAATGTTGGGAGCCCAGAAGTAACTCGCTTTGGGCGTAATAGTTTTTTAGTTCATGCCAAGACCAATGTTCAATCAGTAATGCTCCTAAATTTAAAGCTTGATCCCGAAGGTTTGATAAAAGAGGTAAAACAAAACCTCACTATAATTTTAGTTATGCAAAGGGTGTCATCTTCAATGAAGATTTACATGAAAATGGACGACAAGTGGAAATTTTGGAGATGTGTCCAGACATGGTTTGGAAGGTTTTCAAGGTGCCCCGCTCGTTTATGATTATTTTAACATTTTTAAGTAAGCCTTTTTTTTGCCATCTGAAATTGTTCTTGACAATGAAATTATGAAAGTTCGTCCTTATAGACCGAAAGTGCTCCAGTGCTTTAAATGTTTTGGCTTTGGACACTCCTCAAATGTTGCACCAAAAATAAACTTTGTGAATCGTGTGGCAAGCCTGAGCACGAGGAATGTTCTGAACCAGTAATTTGTGTGAACTGTAAGGGTGAACATCGAGCCCGAGATAAGAAATGCAGTGAATTTAAAAAAGAACAGGAGGTATTACTTAAATCTATTGCTGAACACATCAGTGTGGGGACAGGCCAAGAAGCTGTGGGAAAGGAAAACTTATTCAGATGCCTTGAAGGCACAACAGCCGGATATTGCTACTTCTGGTGCCCCTTCAGGTGGTGCTCCCCGGGGGTCCCCCTAATGGGGTTTCCCACCCCTCTCTGGTGGGGCTCCCCATGCCCCCCTGTTGGGGCTCCCCGTGCCCCCCCTGTTGGGGCTCCCCGTGCCCCCCATGGGGGGGTTTCCCACGCCCCCTCGGGGGCTGGTGGGGCTCCCCATGGCCCCCCTAGTGGGGCTTCTCATGGCCCCTCTGGCGGGGCTCCTCATGTTGTAGAGACTCTGGTCAAGCCAGGGGACCCTGTTGGTTCAAGGGTTCAAGCCAGATCTCAATTTGTTGACAACTTCTCTCTGACAGGGACATTGCCTGACATTGAGCCCTTACCTGATCCTGTCATTACAGTGCACCGTGGAGATGACGGTGAGGAGATAGAGGCCCTCTTTATTCATCAGAAGAGGGCCCTTTCTCCCTCTTCGCCTCATTCTTGGTCACTCGGCCATCATAGGAAAAATAAAAGCAAAACTGGAAGGGCAAGTGAAGGCCCATCATCTAAAGATCTATAACACCCAGATCTAGATCAAGTAGTTCTGGTAAAACTGATAAGATCTCTCTCACCAGGACTCAGATTCCTAAATTGGTAGAAAATTTTAAGATTCCATCTTCTAAATAATGGCTCTCATGCAATGGAACATCCGTGGATTTATACCAAATAGAGAGCAAGTTCGGATTCTGTTTAAGGAACATAATCTATCTGCGATGTGTCTTCAAGAGACAAAGTTGGGAGAGCACACTCCCAACGTGGGTTTTAATTATTCATTTCATAGGTCTCCACCCCTGATAGGTGTACGTGCTCAGGGAGGCACAGGCATCATAGTCCGTACGTCTATTAATCACAGAGTTGTTCAATTGAACACTTTGTTGCAGGCTTGTGCAGTTCAAATTTTCAATTATAAATGGATCACAATTTGTTCTCTCTACCTTGATCCATCATTGGAAAATAGATTGCAGGATGCGCAGGGAAATCCCCGTCAGCTAGAATTAACCGATCTACAGACGTTAATAGACCAGCTTCCTAAACCCTTCATTCTGATGGGGGATTTTAATGCCAAGCACACCCTCTGGGGAGAGCCAAACTGCGACCGGTGGGGTTTAATAATAGAACAGCTGCTTGACTTAAATGACATCACTTTAATGAATGATGGTTCCCCTACAAGACATGATGTTTTTCATAATTCTGATTCAGCCATTGACCTCACTATCTGCTCTTCGTCTTTGAGGTTAGATTACCAGTGGGTAGTAGACCAGAATGATCATGGCAGTGATCATTGGCCCATTCACTTAAAGTTTATGAAAAATATTCCATCTCCATGTTTACCAAAATGGAAGGTAGGGGAGGCTGACTGGGGATTATTCAAAAAATCTACTGAAGTTGATCAAAAGATAAAAGATTTTCAGAGCCCAACATCTGCTTATGAGTATTTAATCAGTATATTGCTGTGTGGTGCCATGCTGTCTATTCCTCGAACTTTTGGTAAGCCTCGGCGTCCTCTAGTACCTTGGTGGAGCGATTTCATGCGCCTTGAGCCGAAAGATAACTAGAACTTGCTACAAGAGATATCGTAAATTACCTTGCTGGTCAATAAAATTATCTATAAAAGAGCTCTTGCTAAGCAAAAGAAAACATTTAAGCAAACAAAGAGGGAATCGTTTATCAGATATATAAGTGAATTAAAATATGATTCCCCTATGTCATTAGTCTGGAACAGAATCCGAAAGCTGCAAGGGAAATTTTCTCCACCTCCCTTGCCTATATTGAAAATTGATGGCTTCCTCATATCTGATTCTGGAGAAGTTGCAGAAACCTTTGGTAGGCATTTCTCCAGTATATCTAGTGCCTACATTACTCTCCTGCATTCAGGAATATTAGGGACGGTACCACGGTTGTTCCTGCTGTTAGTTTAAATTTAGAGTCCATATAATCTTCCTTTCACCATGAAAGAATTGGGATCATGCAATCTCCGATTGTCTTCCCCAACATCTCCTGGAGAAGATGATATACTGTACTCAATGATTTTTAATCTGCCTAGAAGTACAAAAGAATTTCTTTTAGACATTTTAAACAGTTTTTGGCTTTCAGGAACTTCACCAGAGTCTTGGAAGATATCGATTATGTACCTGTTTAAAACCTTTTAAAGATTCCTTCTTCCTTCCTAAGAAATATAGGCCAATTGCTCTAACTAGTTGTGTTAGCAAGATTTATGAGAGGATGGTCAATGCTCAACTTGTGTGGTATTTGGATTCAAAGAATCTTTTATCTAATCGGCAGTTTGGCTTTAGGAAAAATAGAAGTACTTCTGACCCTTTGATGTTCCTTACTCGGCCAACGTTTTACGTTACGTCATCCTTGCGCAATACTATTGGCCATTACATAAATCTGAGCAGCTCGCTTTGTTGACTCAAGACGATGGCAGAGAAGCGGCCGTCCTCTCCTGGCTCCCAGCAAGGGGAAAACCGCCCCTCCTCGGACGATCAGGGCTTTCCAGAAAGTCCAAGAAGAAACGGAAAAAAAGCCCTAAATAATGTCATCGACCTTCCTAAACCTTTGACGCCTCCAGCACCTACCATGACGACTCAGGCACTCCCTAAATTCAAAGCAACTTCCAAGAACACCACACATCGTATGCGGCCGTCCTAGCACTTGAGAAAAATACCCTAAAGCACAACTCCAAGCCCGACCGATCTGAAAGGGGAATTCATTATTACCCCGAAGGACCAACAGTCGGCAGACCTCCTGAAGAACGATCCTCTATGCTCCTTTTGGGACCCTGCTGAGAAGTCATATTTAGGGACTTTGCAGATCATTGCTTTCGATGTCACTATTGAACGGATTCTCGAAAGTACCAGCATATTGACTGCTTCACGTTGCAAAGTGAAAAACAGAGATGGTACTGAAGAAGAAACTCAAAAAGTCGAAGCTACGTTTTAGAGGCAAAATTCCCAGACTTTCATCAGCCTTGGGATCCTCGGAAACTACAAGACCGAAGCCTTTATCCCCGAACCTCTCAGGTGTTTCAAGTGCCAGAGTTTGGCATCACAGGAGGGAGTGCACGGCCCAGCATGTCTGTGGAATCTGCAGCCAAAAGCATGAGACCGACGTTTGCCTCAACAAATTTAAAGCAAAAGGCCACACGTTGCCGATGCCCAAAATTGCCATCAGTCTCATCATGCATGGTTCAAGGGGTGCCCTGTCAGACTGGAAAAAATCTGGAGGATGAAGGGCATTCCCCACCGCCAGCAAGACCTCGAGAACGACAACCATCGCCCTCAAGACGACCACCATTAGAACCTCGTATTGATCCACGAACTAATCGGCCACCTCCACCACAAGCTCTTCAACCTTCCCCCACAGAACACCCCACAAACCTCGTCACTACATCCCAAACCCATCATCCTTTCCTCCCTCCAACCTCCAATTCCCAAAACCCCTTCCAACCCCCCCGACCCCTAAGGTTATTCCTCCACACCCCTCAGTCAATTCCCCCAACCCCTCAGGATACTCCCCCAGCCTTCGCATCGCCGACGACGTCGACTCCTGCTCGTGTTGAAGCAGGAACTCAGACAGAAGAAGAAGCTACGATCGAAGAAATGGAAATCCAGACGCCTGCTGTAGCTCCCATTTTTGCACAAGGAAATGGGAACACAAACGGAGGAGTTCCCAGTTAAAAAGACATGGATGTCCAGACCGGCAAAGCAAAACTCAAATCCGTCGCCTCTGGAAGTGAATTCCGCTTCGTAGGGGAACAAGGGATAAACAAGCTCCTGATGACCTATGACGAATTCAATGCCTTCATTCATAGAGCTCTATCCGACAAGCATTACACTTTCAACGACCGACTGTTTACAGAGATCTTCCAGGAAGCCCTCAACTTTGAGATCTCTTTCCCAGATGATTTCCTCCAATCTGAATTTCGAGTTCAGAACTCCACAAAGGCAATTACCCATTCTGCAATAGAACGATCATCAACTGGTCTCTGAGCTCGTCCACGTTCTGTTGGACCTAGAGATCAGTTCGAGATGACCTCCTTCGAGAAAAGTGCTGTTTTATAGCATTAACTGCTTTTTCTTTTACTAAACAACCCTCCTTTTCCCTCCGTTTTTCGGCCCGCCTCACGTCTAAGCGACCGAATATTTCAACTGTCACTCTAACTACCGCTTAAGCTGTTGTTTACTTTTGTTTTACCTTCTCTAAAAACTCATAATATTTCGTTTTTCTTTTTCTCTCGCCGAATCTCTATTACTAACGATCGGCGCTGTTTATTCTATTGTCGTTAAGTGAAATATGGTACTTGAAACTCCATAGATTAATGTGCTTTTTTTTTTCCCCGTTTTCTACGACTATAAATTTTTCGTTTTCCTTACTGGCTATCTCTGACTCGCCAGGACTCGCTACTATCGATCTTATCTCCTACTAATGGGTACCTTAGGGTTTAAAGGGTTTGTAACCTTGCCTGTTCACCTTTCCTTTCCTTTTCAAATCATACCATTTCACGTGCATAAACCCATAGAATCATAATAAAGGCTCACCTCATATCCTTAAAAATCACCTTTCCACATCCAAAAAAATTCAAATGACCTACGGGCTGCTCTATGAGCAAGAGCTCGTGCTGGCATATAGCCAGCTTAATCTTCAACAACAACAACCTTACTCGGGAGATACAGAATGCTTTTGCTGTGCAAAACCAGACTGTTGCAGTGTTCTTTGACCTAGAAAAAGCCTATGACACTACCTGGCGAGGGGTATCCTTTTGCAACTTGTAGAGTGGGGTGTTGTGGGTAATATGTTCTATTGTCTGAAAGATTTTTTGTCAGAACGTTACCTGAAAGTAAGAGTGGGCTCTTACATTTCTTCTGCTTACCTCAAGAAGAAGGGTTACCTCAGGGAAGCGTCCTTAGTTCAACACTTTAATGTAGCTGTCAACGGTCTACTAGAACAAGTTCCTGTTGGGGTGCATGGTCTGGCCTTTGCTGATGATTATGCAATAATCTTGTAGCAAGTCTACAGCTGTCGAAGCTTGTCAAAAGATCCAGACTGCTATTAATGCTTCAACATTATGGGCCAGTGCTAAAGGATTCAAATTTTCACCAGAAAAACCAAAGCTATACGATTTTTTGTTTTGCCGATTAAGAAGAGTGGAAGAGATCCCTACATTGTTTTTAAATGATTCGATTTTACCTTATGAAGATAGCATTAAGTATCTAGGTGTTACATTTGATAAGAAATTAACTTTACTCAACATGTTAATGAAGTTGTATGTAACGTGAAGCTTCGACTTAATATTCTTAAAGTTGTGGTCTTAATTTTAATTGGGGGGCAGATCGAATCACCCTTTTGAGGATGTACCAAATTTTATGCCTAAGCAAAATTGATTATGGTTGTCAAGTTTATGGTTGTGCATACAACAACACTGCAGAAATTAGATGTTGTACATAATATGGCTTTACGTATTTGTACGGGAGCTATAGAACTTCTCCAGTAGAAAGCCTATATGTTGAGTCAGGTTTTCCCCACTACTATTTATCCGTAGGGAGGAATTAGGCTTGAGAGTCATATCAAGAATACTTACATCAAAGCTAAACCCTAATTATAAGTACGTTAGAGAACCAACTGATAGAGCCCCAAATAGACCTAGACTGCCAAAGCCGCTCGAAGTTCGACTAGCAAGCTCTGACCATGGAGGTGGGATTACTACCCCTGCAGTAGCTGAAATTTCGCCCTCAAAATTTCCTCCCTCCTTGGAATAGGCCACACTTAGAAATCTGCCCAAATTAGGGACAGCAGGAGCAACAGTTCTGGTGATCAGTTGAGGGCAAGTTTCTTGGATCATGCTTTTGATCATGGTGATTCTCATCATATATATACTGATGGTTCGAAGGGTTCTGATGGTGTTGGATGCTCTGTAGTGACTAGTGATAATATTATTAAAAAGAAGCTTCCATCTAATTCCTCTGTTTTTACAGCTGAACTGCTGGCAGTTTTGACTGCTCTTAAATATATTTTTTATAGTTCTTGTACTCACAAGGTTTTTACCATTTTTACCGACTCTTTTGAGTGTTTTATCTTCTCTCAAAAGCTTAGTCTCTTGCAACCCTTTAGTGCAAGAAGTACAAGATTGGTTTTATCTTATAATTAATAGAAGAGGATTTTTCTGTTAGGTGTTGTTGGGCTCCGTCCCATGTTGGAATTGTTGGGAATGAGCAAGCTGACGTTGCTGCAAAGGCTGCAACTAGGCTTAGGCACATTTTTAACATGGGCATCCCTGTTTCCGATTTTAAAAGTACCATTCGATTAGGCCTTCTGTTCATCCTTGGCCTCATAGCCGGATGGATAGAAGGTCTGAGATAGTTTTAGCTAGATTACGTATTGACCACACTAAATATACTCACGGGTATCTAATGACGAGTGGAGCGGATAGGCAGGTTCCTCGCTGTTCCACCTGTCATGTGGATTTGACTGTGGTGCATATTTTGTGGAGTGCCCTCATTTGAAACCAAACGTAGAGCATGTTTGCTGGCAAATAAGACTCTTGCCGATATTTTATAGTGAAGGTGCGCAGGCAGAGCAAATTATGCACATATTATGGTCTTTTTTTTGTTTTTTATGAATTTTAATTTTCTCTTAATTGTTTTATGTTTGTTGGTTTTTATGAATGAATGATTTGTATGTTTGATCGGTTCTGTGTATGTTTGTTTGTGCGACAGTGACTTTTTTTATTCGTAAGATATATATGCGCTGGAATGGCAACCCGGCTCCGGCGCTTGGCTATGTGCCAAAAATTTTATAAGTCTAATCTAATCTAATCTTCGGAGGGTGGCCGTGGCCATGTCTTGACGATTTGGTGATTAACGGTGTTGATCCATGTCAGGGAGGTGGACGTGAGGCACTCTACAGGATCTGTGTTGGCACAGTCTTTGTCCATCAGGAAGCCGGGTTTCAGTCTGTCAATCGTGATCAAATCCTCGCAACCATTTATGG
>NC_087220.1:27676350-27790694 GCF_015104395.2 Macrobrachium nipponense | reverse complement strand
TTTGTCCCAAAACTAAACAAAAAGGCACCGTGTACGAAGTAGAGTAGAGTTCCTATTACCTGCACTACCACTCTGGAGTGGCAGTGCGCTCTGTGGTCAGCTGCTGAACTTTTATTGACTTCTTGATCTGTGCCAAATGTAAGGTTTCTGGTACTCATTCCATTTGCTGCAAAATTCACTTTCATCTGTAGACCGAATTATCCTGCTTTTAAGATGACTGACTTTTTTTTTATTAATGACAAACAAAAAGAAACCCCTAGAACACTATTCAGTGAAACCCAAACACTAATCTAGTCTTGCTGGGACAAACTTCCAGCACAGAATTTATGAGCTTTATAAGTAAGTGTCTTATTATTGAATAAGTCAGAGGCAACACTGGAATTCTTTTAAACAATTTTCATTCCTCTTTTGCAGAATATGCTGCTTGACATGTAATAGCTGCCAGCAAGTCTAAAAGTGAATCACCAGTATGCAGTTTTTCTTTACACTTACTGACTTGTCTAAAGCAAGTTTCTAGATTCGTTTTAGCCAAGTGTTCTTGTGCAGAAATTAAATTGCATAAATTTTCCAGTGAATACAGCAGTCACAGTCTAATCAGTTTTATTTGAATCTTTATGATTTGTCCTTATCTAGAAAAATATCTCACTATTTATAGAATATAACCAAAATGAATCCCTTAGAAGCTTTATTTTGGACATGTGACAGTTTAATATTAGTCCCCCAAACCATGATTTTCACTTACCTGCCACAAACAAAGCCCCAAAGAGGAAGAGAGGCTCTGCCCTGAACAAGAGCTGGGAAATCTCTCTAGTGAGTGAGATAGAAGACATCTTGAAGTCCATATTAACGCCAAGCATTAACAGCCCCGTAATTACTTGCAGTGCAGCCGCGATGTGGAAAATTTCACTGTGAAGTAAATTAAAGCATCAATTTCATATTTATTTGACACACCTGTGAGATGTGCTCAGAATATTAGAGAAGTTTCTCGATTATTATTGAAAAGTGAATTTGTCATTTTTCCCACTCACTTGAAGCTTCCTGTCCGGTCCATAATAACCCCGCCCACATAAGAGCTGATGCGGCCACCCACTGTCCCCCAGGCTTTTTGGTAGCCAAAGTTGACATCTGAATCTTGGGCGTTAGCCATCACAGCAGCATCAAAGAAGACTAAAGTTATTCCGTTAAATACCCTGCGATAAAATCATTATTCGTCCTAGATAATCCCAAGGACATTAACTTTATCTCTCTATGTAATTTCATCTCTAACAAATAATTGTTACTAGATTTATCCAAAGGGAATTTAACTTCTTAAGTCATTGTGAGATATTATGCAAGACTTTCATAGTTAGTGAAATGTTAAAAATAGAACCTTATTTGTAAGGTTAGCACAGCTTTCTCAATCTAAAACAACAATTGCCAGTTGCATCATTATAAAAAGTCTTACCCATAAGAAGTGCGAACACAAAGGTACATCCAGAATTTCCATTCCAGCGGATTATCATCAACCTCGGTCATTGAGTTGCCCTGACCTGAGCTATTGACCTCAAAGGAAATGTTTGATGATGTTGCATTAGAGAAATTCGAAATCGGCATCTCAACTTTAGCTGATGGAAAAAGCAAGGCAATCCCTCCTGTTATTATAGAAACAGTAGCCATCAGGATCTGTAAACAGAAACAGAATGTTGTATTTTTTCAAAATGGTTACACTTATTTATTCTATAGTCATACTAAGACTTCCCTGCTGCTTTTTATTCCTGTATGTCCTTCCTGAACCAGTTTTTTCTTCATATTGATGTAGTTTTAAGACCTATGCCATTATGGTTTAGTTATAAGGGATTATCTTGCAATCTTCATTTGATTACCTATTATCCTGATTTAAATATTCTTTTAAAATGAAGTAATTATAAGTAAATTTTAAAATTAAGTAATGATAAGTGAAATATCTCTTTGAACCCATTTTATTATCTTTTACTTGGAATCACTTTTTACCCATGCATATCAATGAAAGCATCAGATATATCTTAACAGTGGCATATGATTGACATTCCAGCTGTGGTAGGATCAGTATTTTCTTCTTTTACCTTTATCCCATTTTTGCAAGGTCATTAAACTTAAACAATATTGGATGACAAAATTCTGTCTTCAAATACTTTCACTTGATTTACAGAATTGCACTGTTTTCTCTTACCCTGTAGTTACCAACTTTATCCCCAACGAAGCCACCAATGAATGGGAAGAAAATGGTGGAGACAGAAATAACGGAGGCAATGGTACCAGTCTGGTTTTTATTAAACCCGAGGGCTTTTTGATGAAATATTAACTGCGGACATATCATCTCAGTAGCTGTAAATAGAAGAAAGTGTTAAGGTTATTAGGATATACATTTATACCCAAACAAGTTAAATCATCAGTCCATATAGAAATATCCTTGCAATATTATGGCAAGCCACTTTCTGTGCTTTGCCCATCATGTCTCAAAACTTTCTTCATTGTAACATCTTATGTTCTATTTACTCCCCGAGTACTTTTATGAATTAACCTCTTTCATTTTTGCATCATGAATACAATAAGTAATTTTTGTATCTTCCATACTTATACTTAACCCTTTATAACTTTGTGAGGTCCAGGGCTGTCGCCGGGACCCTCAGGCCACCCTTGCTTGAAGATAAATCAACGTGATTTGCCGAGACTCTCAGGAAACTGATCCACTCCCTATTCAAATAACTTGTTATCCATTTTTCAGAAGATACCCTATGTCCTTGTCAGAACTGTAATTACTGATATATGTAAAGCATTGGAAGCTTTCTAATCAGATGTATATGAAGCCTCTTCCTAATTTAAATACTTCCTAATTTAACCATTCTTCCTAATTTAACCATTTTTCAGGTGTGAGGTAACACATCTGACTGATTACAGACGTCCTTCTGTTTTCCTCTAATGTCAGATTCTCCTTTACCGTTTACAAGAATTCTTCACTTGTCAGAGATTTTGTAACAATAAATCAGAATACCTTGAACCGTCCCTTACTCACTGACCGTTATACTGGTGACCTCAGAGATGACTGACACCAACACTGCCAGCAACAGCCCACCCAGCGACAATGCTGCAGCAGCAAACATTCGCCAACTCACTGACCATTATACTGGTGACCCCAGAGATGACCAACACCAACATTCGTCTACCGCCCTTCTCAACTCAAAACCCAGGCCTGGTTCTTCAGAGCAGGGACGATCTTTAGTTCTAAAATGATCTCTTCATCCCAAAAATCTGACACCGTCGTCAAGTTCCTGCCAGACGCCACCCCCCTATACCACTATTGAAGCTCCAGGTGGAAAAACATACCAAAATACAAGCTCATACCAGAAGAATATGCCAATGGCATTTGTTTCTATCACTGGATGTTTGGGAGCAAAGCCCCAAAATATGGAAATGATTGCCTCATGTCATAAAACGTGCAAAAGGGTCGCAGTCACGACCCAACAAAATAAACGTCAGTTGTGGGCAGACTGGTTGCCTCATAAGAGACACCATGCCTACTTTCCTCTGTCTTTCTTCCAGTCACAGTCAAAAAGGCTCAATGTTTTCTTATCGTAGACGAGACATCAAATATGGAGTTCCTGGATGACGCCGGCACTTTCAAATCATTTGTTCCAGCCAATTGACATGAACGACACAATCCAACCCCCACCACCCTACAATCACACTTTTAAGAGCAAATTTCCTAAAAGCCCACAACATGCTGGGAGACGTAGCAGAACAGCAGTTGATCACATTACCCACCTCATAGCCCCACCCACACCGACTCCAGCACCAGAGATAAATTGCTTACTACAGGAGTTCATGGAGGTATTTAAGGACGACCTGCAGCACGATCTGATCTGACCAAACCTACAAAGCACCACGTCCAGCACTACATAGTTACCAAAGGTCCCCCAGTGCACATCTATTTTAGATGGTTGGTGCCCAGAAAAACTCGCCCACGCTTAAGAAGCCTTCCAGTCACTGGGGATTTCCCATACACAAGCTACCAAAACTTGACAGGACACGGCAACCCTGCAATGCTTACCGGACGCTCACCATCAAGACAGTGCCTGACGGGTACCCACTGCTGATCATAGCTGTTATAACCAACCAGATGGAGGGTATCAACTTATTTACAGAAATTGACGTGTTGAACGGATACTTCCAAGTCCTGGTCGCAAAGGAGGACATGGAAAAAAATGCCCACTCTCACCCCCTAAGGCACATATACCTTCAACTACAGCTGCTTTGGCCTTCGGAACTCAGGTGTGACCTTCCAGTGTCTGATGGGCGAAATCCTGGGCAACCTACCCTTCTGTGTTGTGTACATCAATGATATACTGATATTCAGCCCCAACTTCAAACAACACATGAGAGACGTGACGCAGGTCCTGCAGATACATAAGAAAATGGACTTATTGTCCAAAAAGACAAATGCAAATGGGCAGAACCAGTAGTGGAATTCCTGAGCCACCAGATAAACCTCTTTTAAAATTCAACTTATGAAAAATTGACAAACAGGAGACCATCCTTAGATCGTCCAAGTCACAACTGCTAATGTTAGGAGAGAAAAACCTACCACCACGAATCACTCTGTCTAGAAGAAATAAATCTCTGTCATTGTTATAAACATACGTAGGTCTTTCATAGAACACCTAATTTTCGTTCGAAATTTGCTGACACTTTCATTAGATGTTTCTCAAAGGTTAGATGTAAATCATGACTTTATGTTGTAATAACATATTTATATTACAATAACTTTCATCATAAGTATTCTACATGGGTTCACCTAACGAAACGAAAGACCTGGTTACCTGAAGTCTTCGGCAAACCCTTTGACTTCTTCAATAAACATTTTTCTCTTATTCGAAGACATATCACTTGAAGTCTGTTGTTCCCTCCCTGGAAAACTTTCTCTGCTCCTTTTTTGGATGTTCTGTCCTCAGGTCTTATCTACAGCCATCTGAAAATAGAAATATGATTAACACAGTACCTTGTATGTCCTGAAAATAACATATTCCATTATTTCCATGCAGTGTTATCAATCTGGTAGCCCAAATTCGCTTCCTGCCTACCCCCAGTGCTGGACCAGAGGAATTTGTTTCTGGTGATTAGAAATTCATTTCTTGATATATTGTGGTTCGGATCCAACAATAAGCTGTAAGTCACGTAGCTAAGTAACCAATTGGTTCCTATATATATAGCTGCGTGAATAAAAATCTAATCCTTCAGGCCAGCCCTAGGAGAGCTGTTAATCAGCTCAGTGGTCTGGTTAAACAGCTATACTTTTTTTCCATGCAGTGTTATGCATTCAACATTTGCCCATACTTTTATTTCCTAGCACCAATGAAAGATGCATCATATTGTGCAGCAATTTTGTTCCAGTACTTTCCCTCAGTTCAACCATATTTTATTTCCAACAGATGTGTGAGATTATCAGGAAAATGCTTCCTCTTTGGCCTTCCTGTGCCTAATTTTGATACTTATTTTATTTCAAATCCAGAATTGTTCCTTTCAGAGGACAAGGCTTCCCTTTGTCCTGGTATAGTGTATGACTCATCCGAGTCATCAACTTGTCTTATTGCTAAGCTTTTATTATCTTAATTCATTCTGATGGTCTTGAATCTAATGAGCAACATATTCCATAGATAAAATATTAGATAGTCGAGTGACAGTGGTTTTTAGCAAATTTTCTTGATCTTCAGTGTCATCTTCACAATTATGACTTTATACCTGACAGGCTGGTCCTGAAGCAAGTCTTAAAAGGACTTCACAGGCCTACCTTTATTGACCACCACCAAAACATGTGCTCAGAGTTTTGGTGTTTATAGCAGAGTGGGGATTTCCATTTATGGACAGAGGTAGAGGAAATGTGAGTACTTTGACATTTTATGTCCAAGTTTTTATAGTTCAGATGCTGAACCTTTGACCATTCCGGATGATATGCAAAAGAAAATGTCCTTGTCTTGGACAGCTGAGGTCCCAATTTTCCTACTCACAGGCGTTTGCTTCTGGGAAATAACTGATGTACAAATGTGATCTCACCTCCGCTATGATTCTGTTTTCTAAATACAAGGCCACTGCCAAGAAAATCCTCTTCTGAGAGGTTGAAGAATGGAAAGGTGCCGTATGTTGATGGTATAGTGAGTGAGATACTGCAGGAAGGTTATGAAGGCAGGACTAAATCACTGATCAGGGTGCATAAGGTGTGTCTGAATGAGGGAAAGATTCCAAAGGTATTCAGTATGAATATAAATAAACTTTACTACATAACTACCAAAAAAGCGATCAAGTAGAGTAAATGTGTGTTATGAAGAATACTGCACATATTCCACTGCATTGTGAGTAACCGAAGCCGCACGTTTCCGTTGTGGGAAAATGTGCAACATATCGGATACAGTTAACTATAAAAGCCACCACCATCTGGTCATCAGGATCTATCAAAAATAAAATAGGAAGATTTGACTCTTCACTCCAACGGATGTCCAACGTAGCATTGTGTGAACAATACGACCTCCATTGGGTCAGTGTTTTGCCCTGCTGACTTACTCCTCCAATGTAAGAGAGGTCCTTTTTTCCTCAGACCAGATGTACAGTAAAAGGATGCTGCAAAGACCCTTAAGTATTGCCTACAGTGTAGCACTTGAGGTACCCTGACAGCACTTTCACCCTAGGGGGAATAATTACTAAGTAGAATACAAAGGCAAAGACTCTCGACTCACCAGTGTGGAACTATATGATTGTGGATTTTTATCATACAAACTTTTTTTTCCTAAAGATTGTGGATTTCTCTGTAAAAACTGATCTCTCGGAACCAACAATATATGCTCAGTAATGCTTGCTCTGCTTCTCCAGCCTTCTATAAAAGCATAGGGTCGGCTCCAGTGTATACTCCAAGTTTACCCATCCCAACGTAATTTATGCTCTCAATTTGTTTATAGGGTATTATAGCTGTGAAAGGTTGAGGCTTTCCCATAATTAACTGCGTTGCAACGTTTCCCATTCTGCCGGAGTAAGTATTTAATCTTAATCAAACAAAGAACCACTTCAGGATTGATTTCTAGGTCAAGGTTAATCCTTGCCATGAAGGGAAAATAAACGAAGGAGTACTGCAAGACCTTTCGATGTTAAACGTCCTTTTTTGCTTGGTAAAGGACGTTTAACGTCGAAAGATCTCGCAGTACTCCTTCGTTTATTTTCCTTCGTGCATTTATCATATTTATGGATTTATCACGTTCCTAACTTTTTCGTGATTCAGTTATACTACATACATACATACATATACATACATACATACATACATACATACATATATACATACTAACATAATAACATACATAAATATACAATATTTTCAACCATATTAATACATACACATATATCACACACCATATAACACATACCACATATATACACATACCACACATATATTATATATATACACATATATACCAACACACATATATATATATATACAATAATATACACATACACACATATATATACTATATATACACATATCATACACATACACACACTATTATAATATACACATATACACATTCAACTATATTATATTTAACTATTATTATATACACAATATATATATATATACACATATATTCAACAACACACATATATATATATAACCACATATATACACATCCACATATTATACACATATATATATACACATATTATATATATAATACACATAATATTTATATATACACTATATATATATATATACAATATATATATATTATTATATACATATATACACATATAATATATATATTATAATATATATCATATATATACACATAATATATAAATATATTAATAATATATATTAAATACCACATATATATATATATATACATATATATACAATATATTAATTATATATCCATATATATACACATATATAATAATTATATATATCATAAATATATATAACACATATATAATATATATATACATATATATATAACACATATATATATATATATAACATATATACACATATAATAATATATAATACATATATATATACACATATAAATAATATATTTTCATATAATTTAACCGTAGGGGAATTTTTTAGTTGATAATGATTTCGTCCTCCCATGGATTCGAACCACCGGAAAGACAGAGAAGAAATCAGGACTATCCATATGTAGCTGTTTTAAGTCACCCCCAATGATAATTCCTCTTTAGTCTTCTTCAGCATTGGTTGAAGGAAGATTTTATCAATGATATCTGAATCCCAGGCACTCTATGAGATATTCATTACCTGTGCTTGTTTAATCAAAGCTCACTCTGTGATCTGGCTTTTGTACCGACATTTGCTGCGATAAATTATATTTGCCAAATTCCAGTTTATTCTGTGGTTATGGTTATTTTTATGGTTGAAAATAGCTGAGCTCCGTTATCAGCACCGAACTGACCATTTATATTGTATCAATCTCTGGGCTGTGATTTTACCATAAAACCGATGTAAGATTGGTCACAGTCGAGGCATAGGATCTCTTATACTCTTGTGTCTTTGGGGATTGTCTTATGTTGGACGTTAATCAAATATTCGGCTAAGGTATTTGGATAGGTAAAATCAAAAGGGTTAGATTTTCCGAGGGTCTGGGTCACCGTGTTAATCTTGTCCAGTTGTGGGATCTTTTTTTTTATTACTGTTGGGTGTCTCTCTGGTCTTGTTTTGAGGGTGTTGGTAGAAAATTATGTTTGCTTTATGAATCACTTTCTCAGTTATACGGTCAGGATACCTTAAAGACGAAAGCTGCTTACGAATTAGTTCAAATTCCTTTTCCAGGAAATCTGGGGAACAAATTCGTAAGGTTCTCAAGAATAGGTTGCCGGCTACGCCTATCTTGATAGAAATGTCATGATAACTAAAGAAATGAATGTATGAAAGTGAGAATGTTGGTTTTCTGTACATGGTAAATTTGTATTCTGTCGTGTCTCTAATTATTAAAATATCAAGAAAAGGAATTTTGTTGTCAGTTTCCCTTTCAACTTTAAATTTGATGCTGGGCACTAATGCATTTAATTTTGAAAGGAATTCGTTGAAATTGGCCCACCTGTTATCCTAACATTTTTAGAATATCATCTACACATCTCATCCACAGCATGTTCTTGGGTTTTGTTGCATTTATTACCAGAGTTTCAAAGTACTCCATGTATAAGATTGGCTAAGACCGGACTTAGAAGGATACCCATGCTACACCCGAATTTTTGCTTATAGAATGACTCCCCGAATGAAAATACATTATTACATACACATAATTCAACTTATTTTATTATTATTGTGTCAAGAGCCAGTGGGATATGATCTTCATAAGGGATCATTTTTCCCTCAAAAACTATAGAACGGCTTGTACTGGTACTTTTGTGAATAGAGAATCTTAAAAGGCTTAAAAGTTTTATATTGCGAAGTGGTGTATGTGCTTCTCTGAATTTGTGACAAAAATCTTCCGAATTTTTTATGTGACATGGAAGATTTTTATATGCTATTTCTCAGCTCTTGAGTGTAAGAGTTCACGCAATTTTACAGTTTTGATATTTGTGTTTTGCTTTTGTGAAAAGGAATGGAGGGAGGCGATACTCAATCCACTTATTACTTGTGACCCTTCGTCGACTTCACTCGAAGGTGATTAGCCCTTCTGCTATATCTTCTTAAACTCTGACAGACTTTTTTGTATAATTTTTGAGCTGCCATTTCCTCTTATATGGATGATTAGTGTAGTGACAGCGGACCACGTTTATATATGGACTGTCTGTCACCTCCCTAAACGAAAGATCAAAACATTTTACTTGGACCTTGCATCTTTCATTTCGCTTAATACAAAATTTAATTCAAGGTATACACACACACACACACACACACACACACACACACACATATATAGTAATATATATATAGATATATTTATATATATCATATATATATTATATATGAAACTTCTTCCTCATCCTCACGTTAGCTGCGCATAGCCTCCGCTCGCCATAATACTTTCTCCTTACACAACTAATCTGTCTGTTTCTGAGCTCGAGTTGACAACCCTACGTGCAAGGCAAACTGACACATTCTTTCAGAATGCTGGATATTCAAAAGTGCAATAGATGATCATGTCGTCTTGTATTTGATAAAACCTTAGATAAGAATTCCTTATCAGCTTCACGAAAAAATGAGATAATTAACAGCTAAATTTGTTTGTGCGAGAAACTTAAGTCCTCGAAAGTCTTTCAACTTAATCTTTCTGTGCATTACAGATATATATATATATATATGTGTGTTGTGTGTGTGTGTGTGTGTGCATGTATGTCTGTGTCTGTGTGTAGGAAAATAGAGATATGTTGGATATATCATTATTAGAAAAATTGTAATTCAGAGTATATATCTATTATATAAAATTATATTTGCATATGTATGTATAAATATCATATGTGTATACACAACATGTGTATGTATATGTATATATATATATATATATATATATATATAGAGAGAGAGAGAGAGAGAGAGAGAGAGAGAGAGAGAGAGAGAGAGATACTTTACATCATCAAATAATAGTGCTTGGAATGTATGAAACTGTGCGCAATAACTTTGACCAACAAAATAAAGAAATCCAAATCGACGCAAGACAAGGAAGCAGAGAAACACTTCTCGAACGAGCCAGGTCGAAAATTTCCTAGTTCTGATATGCAGGCCGGGTGACTGGGGTCAAAGTCCTCCTGCCCTTGAAATACCTGCTGCCCTTGAACTTCGCCCCTTCGGTCGGTGAACAATGATACACTACTTCAGCCTCCAGTCGGAGCAGCTGTTCAGGATATTGTGATCATATCATGTTCTATAGAAACCGTGATTTATGCATTTAGATAGATTTCCTAACAGGCATAAGAACAAACTGCCAAGTGCATTATGCATGGATGTTGTCACAGGAATTTAAATGACCTGTGGATACTTAGTACACCTAGGTGCGTTTCAATGTAGACGACTGTATTCTTGATGATTCTCTCTCTCTCTCTCTCTCTCACTCTCTCGCTCCAGATAAACCTAAAAATCTATTTTGTCTATGCCAAATAGTGAAAAGCATGGAGTAGATAACAATAAAATTCGCAATACAAAGGATTGTACGATAATGGGAAATAAATTTATAAGTGGGACTGATTTTACTAGACAATGCAGTATTCAACATGCTGCAAGAAAGTCTACATATCACTTGTTTTACCTAATCCGGAATTAGCGTTTCATTATGTTGGTATTATATATTTATATAGTTATGTATTGTTTGAAGAACTACATCTATTTACCGCATATATCAACCCCGTGAACCTATCCAAGCACCAGAAATATCTGGTATGATTATCATTGCATTTGTCATATACAAGAGTGGACAAAATATCATAATTATCGTATGTTAAACCAGGCTTTTCCTCCTCCTCCTTTCTTCATCCATTTCAACTGGGAAGAGTGAAGAATGGCCACTCTAAGTTCACCCTGGCAGTGGCGAGACTAGCGCCATCTATGTACCGTGAAAATGATGACGAGGGTGTGTCGACGGACTTTTGAACTTGACTGTACTACGTATGATGTGGAACCTCTCTTGCAGGTGGCAGAGAATCAGTGTAGCTTATGTCCAAACAACAAAAGGGCATATTCTGATAATAAATATGTATCATAAGGCAGCAGCTATTGAAAAAAAAAACCATATGTATTAAAATGTTTTGACATTCGAAAGTCATGGGTGGAAGGAAGCCTTTTAATATCTAGTACTAGAGCAAGGCGTGATCCGACCTCCAGCTTATGCGGGACATGTGCAAGATTTTCCCCTTACGCATAAGTTGTAAGCATTATATTCCTAACAACGCGAATTAACGCGCTAAAATCTACGATCAAATAGTGCCTTGTTTAACCAACGAAAATTAAAATAAATACGCTATATTTTAATAGAAGTAAGCTTTCTGTACTGCATAACATGCACATTATTTATTTGTTTATATTTTCATTCTAATGAATAAATAAAAAATATCCTACCCTAAAATTCCCGTATCCATAACTCAATACAAAGCACCTTTTTCAGACCTTTTTAGGTTCTTCTGTAGACCTTTCCTACCCCCCCTCCATCAGCAACAACAAAGTAAATTGTAGTAAGAGAAAAGTTCTGCATTCCCTATAATGGCGTGTCATGATGTACCTCGCATCATTACAGTTATATTGCTATGGCTGCCCAATTTCCATGTGTAGTAAGCAAACCCAGAACACAACAGAAGTCTGTCCACTCTGCCGTTGGAGTTAATTCAGAAAACTTCACGAAATCTACAAGCGTAAATTTGTTGGCTGGTATCAGAGGCAAGTAATGAATAGATTTTTGTATGGATATTTTTTACTATTGAAAACTGATGATGGATTTGACCCACACGACGAAGAAATAGCACCATACTTTCAAAGTTCACATAACTGAACATATGGATTGAACTTGGTATAGACTTTTCTTATTGTAATATTTCGCAGCCTAATAATTTGGAAGTAACCAACATAATTGTAACTAATGATTAAGTACATAAACACTAAATGACTCATGTTGTTATCGAATCAGTAGTACAAATATTTCAGTCATCTGCATGTACTAAACATATTTTTCATTATGATCTGTGAATTATAGTAATGCATGCTACGATTGTCAGGAAACCAATTCAGCCTGCGCACTGTTTTAAACATCGCTTTCCTTAACATAATTGCTCCAGATTTGAACGGCTATTAAGAAGATTAAATAACTGTACGAGTGACTAAATAAGCAGAAGAATCAAATAAAACGAGAAAATTAGAGGAATTGCTATTAAAAGGACATTGTAGACCAGTGGTTCTAAAAGTTAAACTTTCTTGCATTGCACAGCCACCCGCCCCCCCTCTGCATTATGTATATATCCCATGGCTTCCAACCCCTGAAAATTTTGCCAACTTCAAACTATAAATAATATGTTATCTATTTGTATACTATTATTCCTCATTAGCTTATAATAGTATGGATGAATGATATATTTTTGTTTCACTGCTGTTAAATTCCGTCTAAGTATGCGCTGTTTATTCCAGTTCACTGGAATAAACAATGTTCATAGAAAATGGGTAAAACAGGCATTACGATACTGAATTTGATCTTAATCCTTATTTAAACAGTTTCAGTACGATGCAGATTACTTTGATAGAAAATATTAGAGAAAAAATACTTATATTTTGAGTTTTTGGAATGTACTGAGATAATAATTAGAAAACATATGGAAGCAATGATAATGTTTTTGTCAATTTTGCAATTAACTTCACGAATTACAAGAACAATAGGCACCGTCTGGCAACCCTGCTTGCGCGTCCCTTTGGAAGATTCTGCCCCCCCCCCCCCCCCCCCCCCCCCCCCTTTCCCTTTTAAGAATTGAGAACAGCGCTTGAGCATAACTATGAAATAGCCAGATTTTATTACTGTAACTGCCATTATAATCACGGTCTAGATATATTTGGTATGCCGAGTTCAAATTATGGCAAGAAGTGTATCTTCCCAAATGGTGGTTATCAGGCCTTGTCCTGTTTTTCTGATATAGCAGTCTTCTTCTACATTCCTTTTAGCCCTGCCCGTCGTTTTGTTGACAGTTCTCTCGGTCATTGATTTCTTTTCTGCTGATTGGTCTCTCTGGAATTATTTGGTTTTTGGTTGACCTCTTGAGCCTTCATTTCTGCAAGTGTACTGTCCTCTCTGGCCATTGTTCTTTTAGATTGGTATTTTTTTTCTTTTTTAAAGCCTTTATTCTTTGATGTCTTAATATCCATTTCCCTGACTCAGCTGGTCATTTTGTTTAGCTTTTCCTTTTCCTTGCACTTCTATTTCCTTAGCTAGAATAATTTATTCCTTTGTTACCTTTGTTACGTGTCCTTGCCCACCAACTAGAGAGTTTACCTGCCCATCCATTCCTTCTTGACCACATTTCCATCTGTCAACAGAACCTTTGAGATTTCATTCACCAGCATTGTGGTCTTGCTAGTGGGGAAAATCAAAAGGAGCCAAACGAGTCAACCTGAAAGCGGATCATCTGTTTATGAAGTGGTGGCACTGGGCTTGAAATTGTGGGAGTATGTCTCGTTAGTTTTGGTGAACAATTGTGGATATATGTCTCATCGCTTTGGTCATTTCACCCATTCAAAAGTTTCTTATTATTGCCAAACTGCCAATGTAAAGGTGTGGTTGTGCAGTCTTGCTAAGGAGATCAGTGAATCTTTGAAGTGGATCAGGTTGCTTCCATTAAAATTGCTCTGTGGAACATGTTACTATTGTCCACAGGTCAACTACCCTTTCTCTTTTAGCTATGTATAAAATTGCTATAATCTGCTCATAGCTTGATCCAGTGCATTTATTGATAGTTCAAATATTTTATACCTAATGTCATGTAATTTCTTTGAAAAGGTTTACTAAAAAATCTTCTCATGTGTCCCACATTGATTACTAATTTCTTAATTTCCCAAATCTCATAAGCCACCCTCTTTAATTATTTACACCTTTTCCACGCTAGTACCGTCTCCTTTTGGTAACACTCGGTGGGTACTGCTTAACCAATTTCAAAGCAGATAAACGAAAAAGGAATGGTTCCTTTGGCGGGTTAACGGTCCAGACAGCGTCTCAATTTTAAGCCTCTTCTGCGCAAGGTATATAGAATAACTGCGCACCTACGTCATCTGAGGGAGCGCGGTGGTGAGAACCATTAAGAACGTAGGTCTAACACGCCGTCAACAATCTTTTTAGAAGAGAATGTTTTTGATGATGTGCTGTTTCAAGTGTCAAAAGAATGTAAATAAAACAACATTTGCATTTTGAAAATATTTTATTAAGTTGCAACTTTTATCTTTATTCTTAGTGCCTCCCTGCATGGTCACCCTTGGCGTTTCCTTTACTTAATCAAATTATTAAGAAATCTCATTCGAAAATATACGGATATCTTTACATAAAAAGCTATAACATCGTCAGGAACTTCAATATTAGACTTTTTCAATTAAAAGTAAAGCTTTTTAAAACAATGTTTGCCCTCTATGAGTGCTTTCCCGTGCAGCATTAAAGATTTCCCGCATTTTTACTAACTGTGAAAAAAAATGACTAGAAAGTACATGCAACTCCCCCTAATTACACAGTCTACCCAAGCATCACTCCTTGGTACTTCTTTATTCTTATTTCCTAACTCAGGGTATTTCACACAAAATATTTTGACAATATATCCCCCCAATGTATTTAAGAGCCTCCTCCTCAATAACTCCCTCGATATCTTTTTTTATTTCTGTGTTTGCTCTCAAAAGGTTTTCTTCCTCATCAAAAACATCTTTTCCTAAATCAAAATCAAAATTTCTAAACATCTGTGTTGTTAGACATATTTCTTATGCTGACTCCCTTTCTTTTGTTACATACTCATCTTCATTGGGTGATTCAAGGGATTTTTTCAACTGAGGTGATATTACACTTTTCACTTATTACCTTCATTTCCTTCCCTAACAACAATTATTCCTTTCTCCAGACGGAATATATATATATATTTTTTGCATTAGGACTTTTAACTCATAATACTCATTAACCCGATGACCTTGAGCAATTCAATTTACCTGTTTGTTTTTCTACATCAATACCAAAACAGTGCTTTACCAAAGTCTCCATACATGCATGAAGAATTCGTGATGTCGAGCCAATCATTCGTCATTAAAAGAAAATCGGACGTTTCACTCCAGTTTTGACACTTCAACAGTCTCCTTTCGCCTAAATATTTTTCTGAATTGGTACATGATGTAAACACTAGTTGCACTGCTAATTTAATGCGCTGTCTTTGTTGACCCGTTACATTTAAATGCATTTCATTGATCTTATATGCAAGCCCAAAGGTCTGTTTTCGTATGCTAGAAGCTGAAATACACTCTTCATTATTAAGGAAAAAAACCGGTCAATAAACTATTTCCTACTAATTTGATTAAATGGGGAACATCAGAGAACACGACGTTAATTCTGTCAGCACAACAACAGGCATGTACCCACTGGTCTTTGGATGACTTTTCTTTTGGATAACGATGGTATTTTATATTCGAGTTTTTCGTTTTTTAACGTGTATTAGAACAGCCAAATACTGTGCAGTTACTTGGCATTATCAATGGTAGAATGAATGAATGAATAAAAAGATATATGGACACACAGCAAGTCCTATAGTCTACCTTACAATTATGGGTAGCATATTGTTTTGGTTAAAAGCGTGTGAGAGACCAGGGCGCGTAACGTCACAGTATTGGTGATTCATACCCAAAGCTGCGCGCTGGCTGACCTGTTGTATCTGGACCTTGGGCGGGTTATAGACGTTTCGCCGTCAGTCGCTTTCGCGGTCAATGACTTTCGCCCTCGGGTGAAGTCGATTCGCCGTCAACATAGGAGTCGTTTCGCCGTTAATATAGGAGTTGTTTCGCCCCGTTATTAAGAAATGGACCAAGACGTGCAATTGGCAGCAGAATTTTTTTTTTATTGTTTGTAAAGTCATCGTTAATATAATTAAGAATAATATCACATTTTATTCTACTCTATGTACAATAATTTACATTATTTCCGTAGAAGATAATAAATTTAAAATACACATTAGAGAATACATGGCACAACTAAAATAAATATATACAAATCACATTTTATAATAAATTTACAAAAATTACACAAGACAAGAGATATATATATATATATATATATATATATATATATATATATATATATATATATATATATATATATATATATATATATATATAGCAGTCTCGAGGTTGAATTGATGACCACTGACGAGCAGTTGGTTTTTATACCCTATGACTACTCAACAGGTGAGAGAGAGAGAGAGTGTCTATGTTTTTCAGCGAGCGAAAGGTAATTAGTGCAGTGGTTGTTTGTGCTGAGAAAGACCGATGGAATAATTGACGGCGAAACGACTCCTATGTTGACGACGAACAGACTCCACCAAGTATGGATTACATCAGAAGATATTCTAAAAAACTATAAGGAAAGACATAGCAAGAACAGTAATCTCCCAAAGGAAGAAAGGAATGCATTCATATAAACCAAAAACAACATGCATTCGTGGAGTGCTTCCTTAGAAACTAAACAAGGAAAAATATTCTTCAAAACCAAGTGAGGAACAATTCTTGTGACAAAACAAGGAGCAGCAGCCCTTGCCAACCAGACACGGAATACAACCTACCAGTCCACACAAGAAATTACTTTGCACTCCTTGCCTAAATTTGAAGTGAAGGCAAGGCGTGCATACTTACACATCAAATACAATATGCATGCATCCAGCCTCAATATGACTAGTATCTTCCAAATGAAAGAATGTATCCTTCCAAACTAAAGAAATTACATTTTTTAAAGAAAGTGAGGATTGATTCTTGTAACCAAACAAGGAACATAGCCCTGCCTTGTCGAGAGTGGGGGTAAAAGGGCTGTCTGTTCAAGTGCAAGGAGTGAATCTTCCCAAATGAAGAGAGATGCATACTTCCAGACCAAATGAGCAATGTACTCTATCAAGCTAAAATTATTATGGCATGTTTCCATTTATCAAAGACACGTTTTAGCCAGATACTATAATAAAGTTCATCCATGTTGAAAATATAATTATATTCCAGGTCTTCAAGAGTTTCAAAATTGAATACTATATTTTCTTTTTGTCTTCTGATATTTTGAAAATGTATATCTAGGCTAGAGTAAGCACTGATGTTTTCAAAATGCTTTCCAATTATATTTGACATTTCATAAGTATCATTTTATATTTTTCCATTTAGATGTATTGCACTTCTTGGAGGTCTTATATGTTTTCCATTGATTTTTCTTATCTTTTGCCAGATATCCCTTGTGGATGTGTTTGAAGAAATGTTTGAGACATATTCTTTCCATGATGCAACTTTTTCAGCTATTACTGTTTTTCTAAATTTGGCTGTATATTTGTTATATGGTGGTTTAATGTGGTTAATTGTTATGTTTGTTATAACTATTTTGTTTAATATATTTATAGTATAGGGCACATTGTTGAGTGATTTAAGGCGAGTTTTGAATCTGTTAAGATTGCGGCCCAATATACGTTTTATTTTACTCAAGGTTGGATTCCACCATGGGACAGGGATTTTGTGGAATGTGATTTGGTTTTTGGAATGCTTTTATCTGCAGCACTTATTATGAAATTTGAGGATTCACATATAGCATTGTGATCTTCGTTATGTGGGAATGGTGGTATGTTTCGAGTGTATAGGAAATATTTATCCCAATTAGCTTTTTGGATATTATATCTTGTAGGTGGCAATATTTTGATATTACTTAAGTAGTTCAGAATGATTATGAAATGGTCACTTGTGTATGAATCATCTAGGACATTCCATTAAAATTTCTCGGCTACATCATTTGAACATAATGAAAGGTCAATTGAGGAAAAGGTTAGGTGTGCATTTGAAAAATATGTTGGAACTTCACTTTCATTGAGACAACACAGGTTGTGTTTCATTATAGTTTTTTTCTATGTTAGTTCCGGATATGTCAGTGGGGTTATTAGTATCCCATAATGGATTATGTGCATTAAATTCTCTTACTATAAGTAGGGGTTCTTGTATACTTTTGCTAATAAGTTCAGAAAAATCACTAAAATTTGCACTGAAATTTTGTTGGTTATATAAATTACAAATAGCGATTTTACTTTTGTCAGGCATATACATTTTAATAGCTGTTATTTGATATGGCATAGATGGTATATTGAAAGGTTCATGTGTTATGCTATTATGAACGTATATAGCTGTGCCTAATTTTCCACTGTCAGTTGGTGAATAACAGGCAATTTTATAGTGTTGGATATTTGTAGGGTTACTTCCTATATGCTGTAGACATATGCACATTAGGTTGCAGTCTTGTATGATTCTTTGTAATTCACCCAGTCGGGTTAAGAAGCCATTTATATTCCATTGAATAATTTTATATTCCATTATTGGAAGGAATTGGTGTTAAATTCTGTAAATTGATTGCCGATTTTACTTTGCCTCGTAGTTTATATGCATTTGAACTTATGTGTGGTTTTTAAATCGTTGTATTTGTATGTTGGTTATTAGATTCAGCAGTTGTTTGTTTTTCATAATTGAATATTAATAATTGAATATTAATAAGTCTATTTTTTATTTTGTAATTTCCTTCTTGTATTTTAAGGATTCAGAACATAATTCGTTCTCATGTTGATGTGTTAAAGGGCATTTCCTCTGTCTTGGTAGTTAGTTGGTTATATGCAGAGCCGTATCTCTATATAGGGCTCTAGTTGTATGTACTTACAAAGCAATTTCCGGTTTCGTAATTCTATTGGTCCTTTCTGTAGTGACGAGGACTGTTGGTTTGAGGAGTTATTTGTTTTGTTGTTGTTAATAGAATATTTGGGTCTTGTGGATGGTTGGGGAGTGATAGTTACATTTTGGTTTGGTTTAATGGTATGATTTCCATTAGTAATATTTGATGGTAATTGTAGAGAGTGATTAATTGATTCTTTACTGTCCAGATGTTTGATTGGGATTGAGGGTAATTATGTATTTCCACTTGTGATAAGTTTGTACCTTATTTATATTATTTTGTTGTTTGTTATTGATGTGATCGATATTTAGATTTTTCGTTACATTTGTGAAAGAGAGGCTTTTAGATGGATTACTGACTCCTCTTACTTTTAGCTCGAGTCTAGCTTCTTTGACTGACATTCCTGTTCTATTCATCAACAACTGGAGCTCTGTGTTGTATTGATAAAAGGAGCATTCCTTAGATTTTGCGTGATGGGGTTGTCCACAGTTAATACATTTTGTAGATTTACATTTCCAGTTAGTAGTATGGGTGTCTGATGCACACAGCGCACTGAAGTGGTTTTGGTATAAATGGACGCACTTCTTTATTTTGTCCAAGAATTTTGATTTTGAGTGAGAGATCTTGGCCTGTAAATTTTATTATTGAAATATTATTTTGTTTATTTTTATCTTTCCTACTTGTTTGTTTGTGTGGTGTTTTTACGTTGCATGGAACCAGTGGTTATTCAGCAACGGGACCAACGGCTTTACGTGACTTCCGAACCACGTCGAGAGTGAACTTCTATCACCAGAAATACACATCTCTCACTCCTCAATGGAATGGCCGAAAATCGAACCCGCGACCACCGAGGTGGGAAGCAAACACCAAACCAACCACGCCACTGAGGCGCTCAAGTATATTATTGTATCTTAACTTAAGGGAGTCAAGAATCAATTGTTTTGAGGGTAGTCCTTCTTCTTCAATGTTGGGTAAAATAACTGTGCCCTGTATATAATCTAATGTTTCATGACTTATTATAATTATTTTTGTGCCATTTATTTCTATTATATTTGAAAAGGTGGTGGACTGTTTTTTTCGTGGTTACCTGAAGTAACCATTCCTTTTCTTTAATATATCGGCATTCCATTTCTTGTGTTGGACATATATTCAATAATTTGTTTTCTGGTATTGCTGTTGATATTTATTTCAGCTTTAAGTACTAGAAATCTTGACGAGTTATCTGGCTCAAAAAGATGATCAAAATACACCGGTGTTGGATTAAGACGATAATTTCTATTTCGCTTTGGACCTTTTGCCTTATGTGGGTTATCTGTGTATCAGGTTTGTTTCCTTTCTCTGTTACATATGATTCCATTGTTATTATGTTTGTATCTTCTGATTGATTTTTACTCTTTTGTATAATTTCTATGGGCTCTGCTGGGAGTTTAGGATCATATAATTTATTTGGAACTGGATGTTCCTCCTTTGCTGCATTATTATTTAGAACTGACTGAGGGAGATTCAGGGATAAATTTCCAGTAATCATCAACTGTGCCGAATTTTGTCCATGAAGGGGCCCAGGGGTATTAATAACTTTATTCGTATTTATCATACAAAATTAGAGAAAAAAAATAAAATAAAAAAAATAAAAAAAGAGAAAAAATACAATAATACATTTTGAAAAGATATCATTGGCTTTTTGTGAGGTTAAATCTTCCGCCAAAGGCACAAGTGAGAAATGACTACCAAATGTCCGCATCCCTACCCTACCCCAAAAGGGGGTGGCATAACATGATTAGTATGGCCCAAGTGTAAGCAATACCCGCTTGGTAGGACTAAGAGTATTACGAAATACAATTATCCCCATCCTAACCACGTCATGGGCAAACCGGACAGAATGCCGAGAGTTCTATCCCTAGAACCAGGGCCCCCGTGGAATCCGTGGTCCACCTCCACAGAATAGTTCCGCCTGGAAAACCAGGTCCGGACATTGTCGGGTAGATGATGGATCTACCACATTTCCCACTATTTAGCTTCGGATTTAACTTCAATCCAAGTTATGATATGTTTTTTTATTTATTAGATATTGAAAATTTTGACAAAAGTGGAAAAATCCAGATTTTATTCCAAAAATATATAATGTCATATGGGACTCTTGGGTTCGAACCTGGGAAGAAATTCCTGAAGTTCGAGAGCCCCCTCACCACGTCAAGGTGGTCCCATAATGAGGGGGAACTAAAGCAGAATAACATACTACTTTCTTAAGTACCCAGTATCAAGACTTTTCTATTACTCAAACTAACATAGCAAAAGACCCTTTCTCACAACTACTAAGAGGACTTGACCCAGTGGAATGCACACAATGGCCTTCCACATTAGGGAATTTTCTGGTTTGTAATATAATTCCAGTGCCTAAAATTCCTACCGTTGTTGCCTTCTTAAAGAAAATTATGTGCTGTGGACCATTTTGAGCAATCGGAGGATATAATTTCACCACAGTAATCATTTTTTCAGGTCCTTTCGAACCAGATCGGTCATCATATCCTAACCTTTCCGGTTCTTGGTTCTCGTTTGCATAAACCAGTCGGCGGTTATTATCGTTATGGCAGAGCCCAACCTTGTTTGCATTCATATAGGCTAGGTTACGATTTCGTTATTATATTCGGATTCAGTCATCATTTGTATTTACCCAGCATAACCTTTCTGTAACTTGGAATTGCTACTCATATAGTAAATTAGTCATCAACTTATAAACTGTTTTTTACACCACTTGGTAAATTTACGGTGATGTCATTAATTGCTAAAGCAAACAATGTACAGCTCAAGACACTACCTTGAGGGATTCCTTCTTCAAGTTTATAGGTTACTGAGTACGAATTTTCAACTCTTACTTGAAAAGTTCTGTTTGTTAAAAAGTTCTTAATGAATCTTGGTAAGTGGCCTCTTAATCCCTTGGAATGGAGTTTTCGCATGATATTATGTTTCCATGTTGTCATGTGCTTTTAGCTATTAATCTTTTTTGTTCAAAGCCTTTTTGATATGATCCTCTAAATTTGTTAAGGGGTCTAGGGTTGATCTGCCAGCTATTTTACCTGATTGTTTTGGTGTTAAAATGGATTCTTTGGTTATTACATATGTTACTTGTGCATAGACAGCTTGTTAGGGATATCGGTCTATAATCGGATGGACTACCTGAATCTTTTCCTGGTTTATTTATTGGAATTATTATGGCATGTTTCCATTTCTCAGGAAAGACCCGTTCAGCCAGATAGTATTTGAAATGATGTGTGTGTCTGCGTATCATTATTATTTCAGTAAATGAAACCAATTCACATAGAGCAAGTACACAGGGGTCTTTGACTTGAAATTCAAGCTTCCAAAGAATGTTGGTTTCAACCTCCCACTGCAGCAGTAACTGATCACGATACAGAGCCAGTGATTTTTCATCGCCCTGAGGGAGGGCAAAACTGAGAATATCAAAGTGGCATGTGAACACTAAATACTATACCAATGGACCATTATGTTAGGCCCTTGATGAAAATGTGATGATAAAAGACCAGGGGTGTAAATTGCTTTCTTAGTATGAGAAGAAGCAACTATGTGAATTGTATAGGCCCTGGGACTGGCCTGAATGTATAGACAAACACTATATGTCTAGGAGGGAGCCTGTTTGCTGAAGGTGCTGGAGACTACATGTATAATAGTTTTTATGTGGGGTGCAGTTACAAATGCCTGTAGAGACTCACAATCAAGAAAATATTTTGGGTTCCCTTAAAGATTAGTAGTTTAGTTAAAGGAAATACAGCAGGATGCAAATATATTGTTAATTGGGTGGCCATAAGGCTGTCAACATCCTGTGTTTGTGTTGCTCATGGGTCTTTATTATCAATGTTCGGTTCCAATGTGGACGTCAGGGTCGGGGTCGGGGTCATGACAGTGTTGACGACTGAGGTTGTTCAGAAGCTGAAGCAACAAAGCAAGGTGTGATGGTGACCTCCGGAGTTCTGTCGGCTCATCTCTGGCAGGCTGACACTTGATGGCCACTAGGGAGACATTGGAAACAACTTCTAAACTTCCAGATCATGAGAATCATATATAAGGACATATCAAAAGTTTCGGCACTGCAATCATCCTGGCATAGTAATACTTTTGACTGCATTCAATCCCTATAACTGTAATTTTACTGCTATAACAAAAACATTACTCAATTACAAGAAACCCATGCATTCTCATAATACTGGCTTCAAAGCCATAAAAATAATAAAATCATTTATAAGCATTTTCTACTTTCAACCAAGACATGAGCAACACTTTTTATCACGTCTTTCCAAGTGATTAAAGAAACTAATGGTTGGACTGGTGTGGTTTTTATTTATTTATTTTTTTATTTATTTACTTTTACAGGTGGAGTCTGTCAACCAGTAAGGCAGTATTTTAGTAGGCCACCAGTATTTATCAAAAAATATACAAGGCCACTTAATCATAACCTTAAATAAAAAACACTGAAGCTCATGAACTTGAGCACATAAACTAGGGAATACACGAGTGACCCCTTAATTTTTCAACATGAATTATAATACTTTGTCATAATAAGGAATTCCTAATTTATTAAAAATAAAAAAAGATTGCATGGATAACTCAAAAATTATAATTAATCATTAGGTATTTGCAAGTTCTGTCACCTGTGTTCCAAAACGTAGAAATGCAACGTCCGGTTAGGAAGTTTTCAAACAAAAGACAATCAGGAGTAGAAGTGGCATCTTCACTTTATGGTCTGCCACACCAAATGTGGAAAAAATTTCCACGCTCTTTTTTAGCATTTTAAGAGACCATGCCAAAAACTTACACAAAAATTCAACTTACGCGAGGCGATTCCAGACGCCTCGCGCAAGTTGAATTTTTGTGTAAGTTTTTGGCATGGTCTCTTAAAATGCTAATAAATGGTGATTTCTAGAGTTAGAACACTAAACATGACCCTAATTATTCTCCCAAAGTACTAAGCTAACACCTAAAATAAATTAAAGTTACTGTAATTTAATCTAAAATTTGCTATTTCTCCCTTCTTTCCCCCTTCCAACTGATCTATTTTTAGACGTCTTCTCAACTTCATTCCCTCTCTGTCCTTGTTCTGAAATTCCTTTCCATAAACAAACAGGGCTTTTTATTTGGACTAAGACAACTCTTAATTATGTGTCTGTTTTAGAACTGCGCATTTACAGTTCTAATCAGCGAAGGTAAACTTAGATCAATGTAAAATTACCTACCACAAGAGAGAGAGAGAGAGAGAGAGAGAGAACCCACTGACCTGCTAATGGCGACAGTAAATTCACAGAGTATTTGACAGCTCTGACTTCGAGCGTCTCTTCAAGTTAAAAACAAAAGATGAAAGAGAGATTTTAATCTAAATTTTGTAATTACAGTTATAGTATTATTACATATCATTATCATTGTGTTATTTTGTTGAAAATAATGGAAGTTTTTAAATTCTTCTGACAAACAATTTTGCTGACTCAGCTAGGTTGTTGAGTAGAATTCCAATATTCATATTTGTCATAATTAGGATATTTGTCAAAAGTATTTTATCAAAAAATATTTTATTACATATTTTGTTTATATCTCTTTGATGGGTACAGAAACCAAGGCCAGAGACTTCAACGGAATCTTGGTAGCTATCTGGTCATTTTTGGTATTTTCTTGGATACGGGTATATTATGTATCCTTGTACTACTGCTGGTACGACTACAGGGGTTGGTTTAGTCTACATGTTTCGACCATCTCCATGGTCTTCATCACTACGTTGGTGTGGACGAACTGGATGAATGCTGGGTTCAGATCGGTTTTTATAGGAGTGGTGGGTGGTTTCAAATTCGGTGCTTATTTTTATAGGAGGGGTGGGTGGTGTCAAAATCAGTGCTTATTCATCAGGCATCCTTCTTGGCCTAAACTGTCCCTCATGCATCGATGGTTGGGGCTGGTCTTACACGAGAGCCCCATTGTGGTGCTGAGAAGGGGCAGGGGAATTCTGCTCTACAGCAGCTAAATTTTGATTGGTGCTCACGTTGCGTGAGGTGCTCGTTGCAAGTCTCCTGGGCATAGCAGGAAATTCTTTTAAAAAAATGCATCGTGGCCATCCCAATGTAACTGCCAAGGCACCCTTGGATGGGGCATAAATAATGGTAAATCACATAGGTTTTCTTGAGAGGGTCCTGCTGTAGGGTGGCTGGATTATTCTTCATAATCATACTGCTTGTTTTTAGGTTATCGTAATAAATTACTACAATGATCATCTCAGGGTTGGTGGTGCTGGCGTTTTCCTCAATGATTTCTGCGGGGCGCGATCATCATTTTTGTACTTTTTGCAGAAGAAACCCCTATAGAAGAGATCTATATGTTCACTGACGTCAAGGCGTGGCTCCTGCTGGTACCAGTTCTAGACATTCCAGCGGATAGATTCTTCTATGTTTTTATTAGTATGGCCATTATCAACAAGGACCTGGACAACACACTCAAGTTCGTTGTGAGTGTCGTTCCAGGAGGAGCAGTGCGAGAGGACCCTCTTGACGTAAGCACTGATGGCAGAGCGCTTATACCTCTTGGGGGGCACTCTCTCTTTCCGTTGAGACACATTCGTAGGTTTAGTGTAGACCTTGATTGAAAAATGGGCCTCTTTCTCTTCAACCAGGACATTGAGAAAATGGAGGCGGCGGTCTTGGCTATGCTTGATCATAATGGTGAGGCTGCTGTGTCTGTGGAAAGCGCACCTAAGGTCTTCTATTGCTTTCCGTGAATCAAATATCCTAATCAAGACAAATATGAATATTGGAATTCTACTCAACAACCTAGCTGAGTCAGAAGAACGAATCATCAGAAGAATTGACAAGACCCTGTATAAGATTAATTCATTGAAAAATAACATTTTCAATTAACAAAACATGTATCAAAGAAGGTCTGCTCCCTGCATATATTATTATTAATCTTATTATTAATATTTGAAAAATATTAATGAACATATACATACATGTATCATAAAAACTATCATCCCAGTGAGAGAGAGAGAGAGAGAGAGAGAGAGAGAGAGAGAGAGAGAGAGAGAGAGAGAGAGGAGGATGAGAAGAGAGAGTGAAGAGAGAGAGGAGACCTGCTAATCAGCAACTCTCCCACCCCCCAGTTATATTAAATTGACATTTTTGACAGCTCTGGCTTCCTGAGAGTTAAAAGATGAAGGAAAGGATAAAGAAAGGATACGTAATTTGTTTCTTTGAAATACTATCATGTACAAATTTTGTAATTACATTTATTATTATTATTATTTACTCTTTATATTTGGAAATATTAATAAACTTATACATGTACCATAAAAACTCTATTATCTCAGTAAAAGAGACACAGAGAGAAAGATTATCTTTATATTATTTAATGTTATCTAATCAACTCATGAAAGCTTGTAAATTTATAGTTTACATAAAAAAATAAACATTTCAGCAGAGTTTCTCGAGGATTCGTAAATGTTGCGTTTGCACGCCTGTGAAAAAGTCGAGTGTGATAATTACTTAGGGTCCAATGAAAAGTTCAACTATTGTGAATTTGTGCAACTCCAATCTCGTAAGTCTTAAGTATTATTGTATTGTGGTTAGATATATTATATCCTTACACTGAATGAGTCTTACCTATATTCTCGGTCATTTGCACATTTACATATCTATAAGTTTATAGTATAATATTAACTGAATAAAGAGCTATCAGAGAATGGCTGCTTACGCCGAGTTATGAAGCAGCAAAAGTTGACAGAGGAGCGATGTTTTGATTGACATTTCAAATATAAGCGACAACAGAAGGATAGCTTTAGGTTTCCATCTATGTAATTAAAGTAACAAGTATTTAACATTTTTTATCAAATGTAAAAAATTATTGTGATTAACTTAATAAGGGAAATCTATGGGAAATCATCTTTAGATTGTCAAGGAAAGCATATATTGTTTTATAAATATACAGGCAGTCCCTGGGTTACATCAGGTTTGGGTTGCGTCATTCTGGACTTGCGGCGCTTGCCTTGTGGCTCTGTTAACCGCATTTTCAACACCGTTTTACGACGCTGTAACAGCCCTGCAAGTGCTATCTATTCCCATTATAATTATGAAGATTTGAGTTAAGGCGATTTTTGGCTTACACCTCCCGGCCAGGAACGGAACTCCTGTGTAACCCGGTGACTGCCCGTATGTTAGATTTCACAGTTGGTTGAATAAATTTAAAATTTAGGCAAGCGTGGAAGTGAGTGGTGTGGAAATGTGGCAGCACTGTGATACTTGTTCTGGCATCATATTTAAACTACCCTTGCACTTATATTCTTGGGTTACGTTACTAAATGTAAACAGATCAAACAGGTTAAAATGAAGAGTTGAACATTGCCAGAAAAATATCATGTCAGTGTATCATCAGTGATGAAAAGGGTTAACTTGTAAGCTTTCACTGGATACACTACCAAAATATGAGAAGAAAAAACATGGCATATACTACAGTTGTAGCATAACTTGAAACTTATGAACAGCAGAGGCAAAGGGCCTCTCATTCCATTGCTGGACATGTTCTAGGGATCAAATATACAAACATATGATCCACATAAAGGCCCCTTTCCATCCACAATCCAATCTAAGGGGACCAGGCGAATGATAGTTGATGACAATGTAGGTAGACCTGTGGGGCCACAAAACGCCCCATCCCTAGTTTACATGCACAGTGAGGCTGTGCCAGTAAAAATCTATAAAGCCCTGAGATAGGCTTGAATTCAGGACCAAAACCATGGAAAGCTACTAGGAATAAAACTCTTCAACCATGACTTCCAAATTCTAAATCATAGGAAATACAAGACCTCTGGTATTGAGAACTAAACAAAGCACCTCGGCAAATCACAAATGCGAAACTTCTTTTGTCACAGGCAATAAAGGTGTTTATGAGTTCCTAGTTGAAATAGGGCTTTTGGCAGATGGCCAAATGGGGTATCCTCTGCTGGTGGTCTAACACACAATCACCATTGACTGGAAAAGAAAATTGTAAATCTGAGCAAGACTGCTTGAGAAAGAGAGAAATCTTGGCAGGCTGGCGAAACTGCCACCGGAAAACAATGCTCTGCCTATGGCAGAACAAACTATATGAAACTAATACAATCAGCTCTGAGACTTAAGAAACCTAACAGACAATACAGTTTTTAAAAAGTACTGTAACCAATATTGAGAAAATCATGGAGCAGGGGAACAATGAGACTGGGTAACTGCCTAAGTCTAATCAGTTTGGTGTCATATCAAACTGACAGCACCATATACTAATCCATTTTCAGTCCTGTGGTAGCACTCATAGAACATTTTGCATTTGAAAGGGCAAATGACAGCAAGAAGACTGACACTCTAGTATCTTACTTCTACACCAATCATGTTACAACTAGACATTAATACTTTAAAAGAGCAAAAATCCAACAACACTACTCTAAGGAACACAAGAAAAGATGGGAATAGTTTATTGAGATCTCCATCCACAACATTTGTTGCCAGTCTTACCAAAATCTAAACCTGGATAAGTATGTAACCTGCAATATCTTAAGAATTTCAAGAGTCACATGCCTAACTAAATTAAAGACAGAAATCAATCTAACTGGATAGTCATGAATCAAACTAGCAATGCTGTCTTGCATACCTTTCTGAAAGGGTATAGAGGCAAGTTGTTTCTGCAGGCATGACAGCTTGACTGCAAGTTAGGTAAAGTGTTGTGTTTAGTTATTTCATGTATTAGTTGGTAAGTATGCATGTAACAGCTTTAACTGCTAATCGCCAGTTGTTTTTGCTGGTCCTGCAGTTAACCGAATACATTTGGTGGTTCGGTCAACCACAGTTGTAAGCAGTCTCGCTACATCAACCAGTGTTAAGTTGTGCGAAAATGACTCATGGACTTAGCCATAATTTAGACACGAAATCATCGAGATCTCCACATCTTAATCTTAATCACTCTGTTTTAAGTTTGTTTGGGGAAAGTGCCTTTAGGGGATATGTATATCTAGAATAAGGGCAGTTTTCTTTTGATGTGCTTTGAATAAGAGTTATGAAGTATAGACTATTGGAAGCCAGTCTCATAATTCAGGCTAGGATAGCGATCTCGTCTTTCACAACAACGAATCCATCATTCACAATCACAGGAAGTTAATATCATTTATGTACCCATTGGTATACACAACGCAATGATGTATCTTGAATGCCAATTAAAATGAGTATATGGTAATCCGGGTGTCGTAGTGTAGGTCTTAGGCTACAATTTGGTTATTCACGTAGTAATACCTTCTCAAACATCATTTTATAGCATTTGTGAAAATAAAGTTCACCAGTACTTGATTGCAATCAACACTATTACAAATGGTCTACAAAATGCAAAGGCTACTGGAATGCAAAAACTACATTAATCTAAGACTCACATTCCATTCAAGGTTCAATTTCATACTGATCCAAAGATGGAGGATCACAATTGAGTCACCGATCATATAAATTGTAATTTTAAAGCAAGACGCACAACACAGGCAGTCACAAGAGGCAAAAAGACATGACAAGTGGAGTGTAAGCTTAGTCTAAATATACTGCACTCAGATTGGCTAGGAGCACAGAAGTACTGTTTCATGACTGGCTAACCACCAGTACCCTGCCTCATCCATCTTGCTTCAAGATTCACACACACATGCATCAGTTTTAAATCAAAGGAAATACAAGACTTCTGGTATTGAGAACTAAACAAAGCACCTCAGCAAATCACAAATGCGAAACTTCTTTTGTCACAGGTAATAAAGGTGTTTATGAGTTCCTTGTTGAAATAGGGCTTTTGGCAGATGGCCAAATGGGGTATCCTCTGCAGGTGGTCTAACACACAATCACCATTGACTGGAAAAGAAAATTGTAAATCTGAGCAAGACTGCTTGAGAAAGAGACTAATACAATCAGCTCTGAGACTTAAGAAACCTAACAGACAATACAGTTTTTAAAAAATACTATAAGTACTTAAGCCCTCTGGAAAAGAAAGGGTCGAGTCCTCCATTTACTTCAAATGTTATCATATATTCAGCATTATCAAGTAGTGTAACCAATATTGAGAAAATCATGGAGCAGGGGAACAATGAGACTGGGTAACTGCCTAAGTCTAATCAGTTTGGTGTCATATCAAACTGACAGCACCATATACAGTGGTACCTCAAGATACGAAAGGCTCAACTTACGAAAAACTTGAGATACGAAAGCTGACACGAAAAATTTTACTGCTCTACATACGAAATTTTCAAGATACGAAAGGTTTCTGAAAGTCCGAGATTTGCCCTATAACAATTTGAAACTCGCGCCGCGCGCCGCCATCTTAGTTCTAGTAGACTCGCCACCATCCCCCTGCTCTCCCATTGGTTCCTGATGCTAGCCAAGCCATGAGATCCTTCTCTCCTATTGGACAGCATCCGTCCCATCATGCATCTTACGTGGTGGCGTGCCTTCGCTCGGCCATTTCGCACCCGAAGCTTTATTGTACGCATGCGGCATTCGTTCGGTCCAACGATTTCGTTTGTGAGAGGTGGACAAAGAGGCAGGTAGAAGTGTACTGATTTTTATTACAGTCAAGGGAAATATAAATATACAGCATGCGGACGGAAATGTGGTCACCGACCCGCAAGAGAGTAAAAGTGGGTCGAAGGAGTCGCTTTTTTCCGAGGAAGATTGAGGCGCCCTGTGGAATCCGCGTCTGCGAGGTCCTCGTCCATGATGAAGGCTGGTTTCAGACGATCGATTGTGACCCAGTCCTCGCGACCGTTGATGGATAAGAGATATGCCTTGTCAGTGCGTCGTAGGACGCGGAAGGGACCGCGGTAGGGTCTCGTTAGAGGCGGGCGGCGGGCGTCGTCCCTGACGAAGACGTGCTTGCACGATGATAGGGCCTTCGGGAGGAAACGTTTGGTTCTGTCGGAGAAGGTTTTGACGCAGGGCGTGAACTTCCCGGCGGATTCCCGAAGCCTGGCGATGGAGACGTCAGCGTCATCGGCATTGGTCGGGAAGAACTCGCCAGGGACTGTTAATGGCTCCCCGTATACCCTTGCTCCGCGGGTGATGCCTCGCCGTTCGCCCGCGCACGGGGCATCCTGAGACCGAGGGGGAGGACCACGGTAGTTGGCTCTTCCAATTTTCGTCGGTGCAGCGCGCCATCAGGGAAGCCTTGATCGAACGGTGGACTCTCTCCACCATGCCATTAGCTGCTGGGTTGTAGGCGGTGGTGGCATGTAGCGACGTTCCCATTAGGCGGGCCAGGGCAGTCCACAACTCCGACAGGAAAACTGGTCCGCGGTCTGTCGTGATTTCGTCTGGCACTCCGAATCGACTGACCCAGCTGGCGAGGAGTGCTTCGGCACATGCTTTCATGGTCGCCTCCGACATCGGCGTTGCCCTCGGGCCATCTGGTGGAGCGATCGATTACCGTCAGGAGGTACCTGACGCCTTCCGACGGGGGCAGGGGGCCAACGACGTCTATGTGGATGTGGTCGAATCTTCGTTTCGGCTGCGGAAATTCCCCCACGCCTGATTCTGTGTGCCGACTGATTTTGCTAGTTTGGCAAGGCACGCAGGTCCTGGCCCACTCGAGGGAGTCCTTCCGAATTCCATGCCAGACGAACTTCTCCGTCAGGAGGCGCATCATCGTCCGGCCCGAGGGGTGCGAGAGTCCGTGTATGATGTCGGACATGGCTTTCCTTCGAGAGGCTGGGATCAGCGGGCGCGGGTGGCCCGTGCTGATGTCGCAGAGGAGCGTCGTGCCTGCGGGTCCGAAGGGCACGTCTTCCCACTTGAGGGCGGTGATAGCAGTGCGGTATGCGGCGGTCTCCGGGTCGGCGGCCTGTTCCCGGGCGAGGTCTTCGTAGTCGACCCCGAGATGCACGGCGTTGATTTCTATCCTCGATAGGGCGTCTGCCACGGGGTTCTTCTCGCCAGGCACGTACTGGATGGTGCAACCGAACTCCGCGATGGCTGCCAGGTGCCTCTGTTGTCTCGCTGACCAAGCGTCGCCCGCCTTGGTGAAGGCGTGTACCAAAGGGAGGTGGTCTGTCCTGATCGTGAAGGGGGAGCCCTCGAGGAGGTAGCGGAAATGGCGCACTGCTTGGTACACCGCCAGGAGTTCGCGGTCGAACGTGCTGTACCTCGTCTCGGCGGCTGACAGTTTTTTGCTGTAGAAGGCGAGTGGCTGGAGCAAGCCCTGGACCATCTGCTCGAGGACAGCCCCGCAGGCGACGTTGCTGGCGTCGGTGGTGAGGCGTAAAGGTGCAGCAGGGTCTTGGTGGCATAATGTCGCCGCTCTGGCGAGGGCCCTCTTCGTCTCGTTGAAAGCCTTCTCTTGTTCGGCCTCCCACGTTAGGGCCTTTGGTTTCCCCTTCAGGACCTGTGTTAGAGGAGACATGGTGCGGGCGGCGGCGGGGATGAATCGGCGGTAGTAGTTGACCATTCCGATGAACTCCTGCAGGGACTTGACCGTGGTTGGTGTTGGGAACTTCTGCACCACGCCTACCTTCGAGGCCATGGGGCGCACGCCCGTCGCGGAGATCTTGTGCCCGAGGAAGTCCACCTTCTCGGCGCCGAAGGTGCATTTGTCGAAACGGACGACCAGCCCGTTTTCCTGCAGGCGCTTCAGGACCGCTCAGACGTGATGTAGGTGTTCCTCCAAGGACCTGGAAAAAAATAAGATATCGTCGACGTAGCAGACGCAGAAGGATCGGGGGGCGGCGAGCTTCGTGGCATTGTTCGACAACGTCAGTTTCTTTGCCTTCTCTAGTAGTTCGTCGTCCTCTAGGGTGTACACGTCGGTCAGCTGTTTTCGGACGTCCGGCTTGAGTTGCCGCAGGAATATTTCGCTGCTCAGGCTGATCTCTTTCTTTTTTCCGTCGGGGCCTATTTCGGGCAGACGGACGAGGCCCATCACAGTGTCCCAGGCATCTTGGGTGTCGGCGCCGCGCATGGGGTTCGCGACTAGGTCGAGGGCGCGGGCGGCCCTTTCAGCGATGGGCGCGGAATAGGCTGTCACGAGCCTTTCTTTTATCTCGTCGAGCGTGACAAGTCCGGTTCGTGCTCGACCGGTCAGCCAGTTAGATATTCGGTCGAACACCTCTGTCGGGAGGGCCGATGCGACGAGGTCAGCCTGCAGCACTTTGTTCGTGAGCCCCGCGATCCGGAATTGCCCTTCGGCTCGGAAGAACCAGGCAGACGGGTCAGCCGTTGTGAAGGGGGGCAATTTGACAGCTCGAGCAGCCGCTGTGTCCGAGTCCGTTGCTGGGGCGGGGGAGGCCTGGGTTTCCCGCGTGGTACTGTCTGCGCCCATTGTCCTCTCTCACAGAAACGGTCGACAGAGTCGTGAATGGCGAGCCAAACCGTTTGAGGAAACGCCTGAACACACCTTGGGCAGGTATGCCGTATTTAGTCCGTTAGAGGCGTTGGTTATTTCCACGGTAGGAGCTTTCAGAGATCTATACTGAGGCGCCGTGTGAGTCCGTTAAAGATCTCTGAAGGTGAGCGGCGGTAGTAAGTCCCTTAATGGCTGAGCCAAAACCGCTTGGGTCACCGTCCAAACCGGGAGGTCACCAGTTGTGAGAGGTGGATAAAGAGGCAGGTAGAAGTGTACTGATTTTTATTACAGTCAAGGGAAGTATAAATATACAGCATGCGGACGGAAATGTGGTCACCGACCCGCGAGAGAGTAAAAGTGGGTCAGCGAGACCCGATTTGTGTTTCTTGAGAGACATAAAATACAAAATATAAAAGTACACAATATATGGTTATACAAGCTTTATACACTGGCGGAAAGCCCGCTGAATGCTCTCTCGGAGGGAAGTAAGAACAACGCGAATGATGAATTATATACAGAGAAAATTATGAATAAGCGTTGTCCTTACATGTTTAGTATCGTAAATTCGTTAGTGATTTCGTTGTGCTACTTTATCGTGTTGTGAGAACCTAATTAGTATACGTACTACATACGTAACTTAATTACGTACAGTACATATAGTCATCAGTCCCAGGAAAGTTGCTGAAGTTCACAGAAAGAAGAGAATGCTTTCTATGAAGACAAAGATGGAGATAATAAAAAAGTATGAAGCTGGCTTGCGGTTGAGTGAGATCGCTAAGGAATACAGCCGAAATCCGTCGACAATAGGCACCATCCTTAAGCAGGAGGAAGCCATCAAAGCAGCTACACCTTCCAAGGGCGTGACTATTTTGTCCAACAAGAGGAGCCATGTGCATAATGAAATGGAAAGGCTGCTTCTTGTACGGATCGAGGACAAAGAAATCGATGGCGATACGATAACCGAGACGGCAATCTGCCAGAAGGCCAGCGCTATTTTCGGTGATTTGATTGCCCAAGCCGAAGACGACGGCGGAGAGTCTCATGGGTGGTTCGAAAAATTCCGTAAACGGACTGGCATCCATTCGGTGGTGAAGAAATTGAAATTACGTAAAGTATAAAAAAGTAAAAAGAAATGTAAAAATCAAAAAAAGACAAAATAAATTTTATTCTAAGTTTTTTGTAAAGTTAAGTGTTACAGATTTGTTAATGTGTTTTGTAAAGTTTAGATTGTTTATCTGACATTTTTTTATGTGTTTCGTAAAGTTAAGTGTACGTATCTGCCGTTTGTCCTCCTCCTCTGCCGCCACTTTCGGAGATAGCCTCACTCGAAAGTTAAGCTTCCACATTTTACGTTACAGTAATGATATTTCTTGTATACTAATATACACTTTATTTACAGGTTATGCATTTTTATTATTAAGTTTCGTATTGAATGGTCCAAATTGTTGTAGTATTTCATTGTTATAGGTCAATTTACCTTTATTATGAAATTTACTGGAGTGTTTTTGGAGGGCTTGGAACGGATTAGCCATTTTACATGTAAAATGTGGTCCAAGATACGAAAACCTCATGATACGAAAGGCGCCTCGGAACGGATTAATTTCGTATCTCGAGGTACTACTGTACTAATCCATTTTCAGTCCTGTGGTAGCACTCATAGAACATTTTGCATTTGAAAGGGCAAATGACAGCAAGAAGACTGACACTCTAGTATCTTACTTCTACACCAATCATGTTACAACTAGACATTAATACTTTAAAAGAGCAAAAATCCAACAACACTACTCTAAGGAACACAAGAAAAGATGGGAATAGTTTTATTGAGATCTCCATCCACAACATTTGTTGCCAGTCTTACCAAAATCTAAACCTGGATAAGTATGTAACCTGCAATATCTTAAGAATTTCAAGAGTCACATGCCTAACTAAATTAAAGACAGAAATCAATCTAACTGGATAGTCATGAATCAAACTAGCAATGCTGTCTTGCATACCTTTCTGAAAGGGTATAGAAGCAAGTTGTTTCTGCAGGCATGACAGCTTGACTGCAAGTCTGTAGATTCAATGTCCTGTCGAAACTTCGACAAGATTGTACTTTGCTACAAGTTGTAATGTACATTTGTATATATCCTCCTCATTTTCCACACACAGATTGCTGCAAGTTGTAATGTACCTTTGTATATATTCTCCTCATTTTACTTGAGTATTGTCTGAAAGAAAGGTACTGTGTTTTGCTGTATTGTATTTAGTTAGGTAAAGTGTTGTGTTTAGTTATTTCATGTATTAGTTGGTAAGTATGCATGTAACAGCTTTAACTGCTAATTGCCAGTTGTTTTTGCTGGTCCGGCAGTTAGCCGAATACATTTCTTGGTTCAGTCAACCACAGTCATAAGCAGTCTCGCTACATCAACCAGTGTTAAGTTGTGCGAAAATGACTCATGGACTCAGCCATAATTAAGACACGAAATCATCGAGATCTCCATATCTTAATCACTCTGTTTTTAAGTTTGTTTGGGTTAAGTGCCTTTAGGGGATATGTATATCTAGAATAAGGGCAGTTTTCTTTTGATGTGCTTTAAATAAGAGTTACGAAGTATAGACTGTTGGAGGCCAGTCTCATAATTCAGGCTAGGATAGCGATCTTGTCTTTCACAACAACGAATCCATCATTCACAATCACAGGAAGTTAATATCATTTATGTACCCATTGGTATACACAACGCAATGACATATCTTGAATGTCAATTAAAATGAGTATAGTAATCCGGGTGTCATAGTGTAGGTCTTAGGCTACAATTTGGTTATTCACGTAGTAATACCTTCTCAAACATCTTTTTATAGCCCCATGTGAAAAATAAAGTTCGCCAGTACTTGATTGCAATCAACACTATTACAAATGGCCTACAAAATGGCAAATGCTACTTGTAATGCAAAAGCTACATTAATCTAAGACTCACATTCCATTCAAGGTTCAATTTCATACTGATCCAAAGATGGAGGATCACAACTGAGTCACCGATTATATAAATTGTAATTTTAAAGCAAGACGCACAACACAGGCAGTCACAAGAGGCAAAAAGACATGACAAGTGGAGTGTAAGCTTAGTCTAAATATACTGCACTCAGATTGGCTAGGAGCACAGAAGTACTGTTTCATGACTGGCTAACAACCAGTACCCTCCCTCATCCACCTTACTTCAAGATTCACACACACATGCATCAGTTTTAAAGCCGAAAGTGGGATGTGTTTTGTACCCCACTTGCAACTGACAATTTGAAGTGGACAAGTTTGAATCTGTTAGAGGAAGGGTTAAAATGGCTATACATATGCGAAGAAAACAAACTGCTCTGATGGTGCTTTACTGTGTGTTGATTCTTAGAAGCTATCAAATACACTTGTTCCAAACAGTCTCTTCTTTACTTAACCCTACACTGCTTTTATTATTTGCTATACTTCCTAAATTAAAATGGTCATACACTTTCCCAGCACACTAAGAACTGTTATACAGAGGAACATTTTTCGTCCACTTACCATTCCTCTGAAGCCTTGTATCACAAAGAGATACCGTGCACACCACCACCACCCACTCAACTACACTATACTGTACAGTACCATGGCATCTCAATCATATTCCCATCAACTCCCAGAAGCTTTCAGTTCTTCAGTCCATTAATGTTACTGACCTCCCTAGCTTCTCAGAAGCCACTTCCACTGGCATTCTCACATGTTTACTTGTCCTTTTCACTCTTACATCATTCATAATTGATTCTTCTATAGTGAATAACCTTCAGAACACTCCCTTCATCAAGCTAAACAAATTAGTACTTAGGAGGAACACTGGTGGCAGCAAATTGGTTACTTAATAAAAGGTTGAGATCCCCAAAAGACAACTATCATATGCTTCACTAGGCATTAATTCCTCATATCACCTTTGGTTCATTGATCAAAGACTCCTAAAATTACATTCTGTCAAGATGAGAATAACAAACAAATATATCTTACCTTCCTTAAAAATGTCCTTAGCTATATACATCCATCCCATGCTTCATTATAAATTCCTGATTGTTCTTTACTATTTTTAGTTTGCTCGTGTCCTTGTATATCTTTTAAAGAGAATTGTCTCGACCTGCAATTCTTTATTGCAATGAAGGCCAGGAAGTAAGCAGCAGTACTTGCAAAAGCTATACATGCCCATATCCGGAATGTAATTATGTGCCCAAGCCGTTCCAGTATCTCACTTCCTACAGTAATGCCCAACAGACGTCCTGAAAAGAAATTATATGCCAGGAGATGAACATATCAAACTGTGTCATATAACCCTAATGTCGAAACTTTTACGCAAGTTGTGGTATAGTTTTGTATTTTCCTTATTTACGTAAAGTGGAAATGCATATTGCGTGGAAGAAAGTTATTATGTTTTGTTGTGTTTGTATTTAGTTGTGAAAAGCAGTGTTTGGTTGTTTCAAGTATTTAATGTAAATATATGTATTAGTGGTGCCTTCGTGAAAATAACTGGTTGTCATCTAACCGTACCTTTAATGTTGGTTAGGAACTGCATGGCGGGGCAGTTATAGTTAAGATCCCTACCAGAGTGGAGGTAACCCAAATGCATCTCTGGGAGTTGTTGGTGTCTCCAAATCCACTAACGGATCCCTTTAGCATCCCCTTTCATCTAAAAGTTCATTTAGAGAATTTTCTTTGTGGATGATATGGAAATCTAAATGTAAGGCAAATTTCATGGACTGTCCTTTAGATGAGGGTTACGAGGTCTCAATCTCAATTCAGGCTAAGAACAAATCTGCCATCTGAATTACCAGTAAGTTTGTATCATTTATAAATTAATTAATATAGATAACACAATGTAGTGTTTTAAGTGTAATTTAGAATATGAGTGAGTAACCTGGGTGTCATAGCATAAAACTTAAGCTATGGTTAGGTTAGTACATTTAAAATCTTAGGCTATACAATCTCTTGCAATTCGAAATGCTATACTTATTCTGAACAAGTCCAGAATACCTACCGAGTTCAAGTTATGTAAAAATCTTATTTAGTGCCCTGTGTGGTCTGGGTATAGAAACATAATCATCTTTGTCTTCAGCCATAAATCAATATCCACAGTGTTTATTTTTCTTTATACGAACTAGTACCTTTTGGTCAAATCATTTATACCATCGCGAATTTCGTAGTGATGGTTACACGCTTGAAAATATTTTATTAGGAATGTACGTCTTCAGTGATTAAAAAGTGACAATGTTATTACAATGTAATGACAATGTTATTACAAAATTACTTTTTAAACAAAAACTACAAAGTCGAGAATTCTTCAAGTTTGTCTGAAAATTAGTGGAATAACTAAAAAAACAGAAAATTATGTAACTGAATGCATTGAAAAGACAGGTTAATCATGAAAATTAAAAAATATATATATTGTCTGTTATATAGTTTGCTTTTAAAAACTGCAATATCCAGCTGCAGAAATGAAGATATATATATATATATATATATATATATATATATATATATATATATATATATATATATATATATATATAAGGGTCCCCTCGTATTCGTGGGGGATGCGTACCCGGAAATAGTTGTAACCCCTATAAAAAAAGCCTATTTTGTTAGTTCAAACTCAAGAAAAACCCACTAAATACTTTTATACTTGGTTTTTTTAATAGTTTTATCACAAAAAAAGGGCAATTCATGATGTAATTGATAAAAAAAACCAGGAATTTGTGAATATTTCTCATAGAAAAATACCGCGAATGTGCGAATTTTCCAAGAATAATGCGGGAAAATGTTCCTGAGAGAAATCCATGAATGTGTGAGTCCGCGAATACGGGGGTCCACTGTACATATATATATATATATATATATATATATATATATATATATATATATATATATATACATGTATATATATATATATATATATATATATTATATATATATATATATATATATATATATATATATATATATATATATATATATATATATATATATATATATATATATATATTATATATATATATATATATATATATATATATATATATATATATATATATATATATATATATATATATATATATATATATATATATATATATATATATATATATATATATATATATATATATATATATATATATATATATATATATATATATATATATATATATATATATATATATATACAATATATATATATATATATATATATATATATATATATATATATATATATAATATATATATATATATATATATATATATATATATATATATATATATATATATATATATATGTATATATATATAGGGGTCCCCTCGTATTCGTGGGGGATGCGTACCTACAAATAGTTGTAACCCCTATAAAAAAGCCTATTTTGTTAGTTAAAACTCAAGAAAACCCACTAAAAATTTTTATACTTGGTTTTTTAATAGTTTTATCACAAAAAAAGGGCAATTCATGATGAAATTGATAAAAAAAAAACCAGGAATTCGTGAATATTTCTCATAGAAAAATACTGCGAATGTGCAAATTTTCCGAGAATAATACAGGAAAATGTTCCTGAGAGAAATCCGTGAATGTGCGAGTCCGCGAATATGGGGGTCCACTGTGTGTATATATATATATATATATATATATATATATATATATATATATATATATATATATATATTTATATATATAAAATTTAAAATATGACTTTCTAACATCAAGATATCTTTCAAATTAAAGCGCAAATCTGCCTGAATACTGGTCTGCATTTAGTGAATCTAACATGGTCAGTGAACAGATTTAAAGGGATGAAGTTCATTAAAATTAAAACAAAAATGATAATAATATTGCTGACAAAATATAGGTGTCTAAGAAGTGATAAGTAAGGATGCTGCAGCAAGATGACCATTAAGAAAACTTAAAAGTTCATGGCCAAAATTAACAGTTGAGACTAGGCCTAAAAGTGAATTCAGGCAATAGAGCACAAGACAGAAGGAAGTGGAGAGAATCCATTAGGCATCTAATAGCATTAAGGATCAACCATCTCAGAAAATGTTACTGGTGAAAGTGACAAGGACTGACTAACCTATGCCTGAGTATAGTATTCCTATCACTCCCCTGGCTGAAGTGATGGTCTCTGTAGGGAAGAGTACAGTGCAGTACATGATGGCTACAGTGAAGAGGAGGCCATTTACTACAGATTCGAGGATCTGGAGCGGTAGAACCCACCATGGGTCTTGGAGAAAACTAAGTCCTGAAGGAAAATTAAAGAGTAAAAACATGTTTATTGGAAGAATCTAAAAAATGGCAAATTTTTAAATCAATTTATATTTTTCATAGCTAACAAACCTGAGGTCTTAACAACAGGATATTTTCCAAGCGCAGCTGGTAACTGGTTATTACAAGGAATCTGTGAGATCTGGCATCCTAAACTGGCTGGGAATTAACCACCCAGAACGAAACAAGTTCCAAAGGAGGTGGATGAATGCCCGTGAGAAGATAGATGTACAGGCAGTCACCGGCTTACGACGGGTTCTGTTCTTGAGACGCGATATAAGCCGAAAATAGTCGTAAGCCGGAAAACGTCAAAAAATCCTAAGAGAACCTTACTTTGAATGCTTTGGGTGCATTAAAAACTAAGTAAACTGCATTTTTATTGCATTTTTCATCAAAAAACCTCCAAATATTGATTATTCTGCATTTTTGGAGTCATATTTCTTCTGTCAGATTGGCATCGTAAGCGTTGTAACTCTGGAACATGCGTCGTAAACCTGGAAATAATTTATGTTGAATATAATTGAAATGCATTGTAACCTCGGAACATCGTAAGCCGGGGACTGCCTACTTGTATCTACAACTCAATCATCTGGGTTGCAGTACAATGATATATGAGCAGATTCATTAAATTTAAGGGACTAAAGAAAATTCTGACTGTTCAATAACATACCATATAATCACAGAGGTCTGTTATTACTCCTGACACCCTCTTGCTAGAGAGCGGAGTATATGCTACTGAATAGAGGGTTTGATTATTCATAAATATAATCAGCAAACAAACTATCAGGTATGGCTACCGTGCTCACCTGTATCAGACCAGTCCAGCATATGACGTGTTTATTCCTCAACCTGCCCGAAGGAAGAAGAACGAAAAAGAAGAGAAAGACACCAGCCCACTCGCTCATTCTCTCTTCCAAACAATCACCTTAGGTAAGATACAAAACTGCCCAGTCAAGGATAATGGATGAGCTACATAACTTGTTGGGGAGCCACCACAGGACCTAGGGAAAACGTGTCCATAGACCTGTAGGCAACATCTCTCATATAAAGAGAGGTGAACATGGATTGGCAATAAAAAGTACCAGCATTCAAAACTCTATGAACAGCAAAAATTTTTCTTGAAAGCCAGAGAGGAGCTTATACTCTGACGTCATGTGCTCTAGCCTGCACAGACTCAGTGACAGAAACATCAAGAGACTAATAAGCCTACTTGATTGACTCACAGATCAGAAAGAAATGGTATTCCTTGAAACCTCTTTCTTTGATCAACCCATACTAACAAAAAAACTACGACACCCCGGTCTGAGGTGTTGAGTCCTTTTGAGATAGTAATGCAGGGTTCTTACATTGTACAGAATAGAAATAATTTTTCAAATTTTGATTTGCATGAATTAATTTTATTCAGTTGTGTAGCTTGCTATTAATGTTATTCATGATTTTTTTTTAATGTCTAGCTCCCCCATCTAATTGTCTCATTTTTTTGCTCTAAGGTGTTCAAATCAACGCCCTACACCCAGTGGGGTGTTTGAATGAAGGTTAAACAAAACAGCAGAAACTTGTCCTATAACACAGCCACCAAAAGAATGGACAAAGAAAAGTGACATATTCCTGTTGCTGTTGTTGGTTAAGGTGAATTGTGGTGTGTGACTATTGAAATATGAAAAGGATGTCATCAGCCTAGAGATGCTAGGGTGCTTATGTTTTTTCAATAAATTAGTTGTAGTTTTGTCAGCTTTTTTTTTGCATGCCCTCCTCTCACTCCTCAGAATCAGCCCACTTAGTTTTAATTTGAAATAATTTTTAAAAAACTTGCCTGAGTATCCAGTAGAGTACTGTATGTAGTTAAGACGGGATCGGGGTCGGTAACCCGATAGTAAGTCTGCGTGCTACATCCAGCCACAGCCCGCTAACCATAACAACATGACACAACAAGAGCTCTTGTGGGTCATTATCCACAAAGTCATTCAAAGATGGAATGGAAAAGGAGGCAAACCCGTCGTCATGTACCGAGGGATTCTGGGTCTTTGCCATGAATTCCGGAATAAATTTGAAGGTCACTGACCCCCAACCTTTGGTATGTTTCACATCATAACTAAGGCCATGAAGCTCTCCCACACTCTTCGAGGAAGCTGAGGCTAAGAAAAACTTTCTTCAGTGTCAAGTTTCTGTCCAACAAACGACACAAGGGCTCGAAAGGAGCTCTAGTGTAACCCCTAAGGACAAGTGAAACATCCCATGCGGGAGGCTTAAGTTCCCTTGGAGAACAGGTTTGTTTGAAACCCTTGAACAACAAGGAGATTTCCCAAGATGAGATGTCTACACCTCTCAGAAACTAAAAGGCCTTTCTCATCCCTGAGGAAGACCAAAAAATCTACTATGCATTGAACTTAGGTCTTGAGTAGAGAGAAACCCTGTCAACAATGCCAATCACAGTAGATTGCCCATTTCCCTTGGTAGACTGCAGAAGAGGACTTCCTGAGATGGTTGGACATATGTCTTGCTGTCTCCTGAGAAAACCCTCTTGCTCAGAGGAGATACTTAATAGTCTCCACCCGTGAAGAGACGGATTCTACCGACTGGTGAAACCTTTCGACGCGAGGCTGGCAAAGCAGCTGCCAACAAGGGGGAATCTCTCTTGACCTCTGACAGTAGAAAGAGAAGGTCCGGAAACCATTCTGCCTGTGGCCACAGAGGAGCCACTAATGTCATCCTAAAGTTGTGAGACCTCATCACCCTGTTCAGCACTTGACTGATCAGGCAAAATAGAGGGAAGGCATATACCTCCAGGTTGTCCCAAGGGTGTTGGAAGGCATCCTCCACCAGGCCTAGAGGATCCGGGACCACCGAGCAATAAACTTCTAGTTTCTTGTTGCAGTGAGTTGCAAGGAGGTCTAACATAGGCTTCCCCCAAACCTGAAAAAGCCTGTCCGCCACGACTTGATGTAGAGACCACTCCGTGCCCAGGATCTGGTTCCAATGGCTCAACTTGTCGGCGACCACATTCCTTTTGCCTAGAATTTACCTTGCTGAGAGTTCCACAGAGTTGTCGATCACCCACTGGTGAAACTCGACTGTCAATGAATGGAGCTGGCGAGACACCAGACCCCATGCTTGTTAACATAGGGAACCACCGTGGTGTTGTTGGACATCAGAACCAATGAATAACCCTCTACCTTCTCCAGAAAAGCTGCCTTCAACTCCAAAACATTGATATGCAGCAGCTTCTCTTCCATCCTCCAAACACCTGACTCGATGAGGTCCCCTAGATGAGCACCCCAACCTGTGAAAGAGGCATCCGAAAACAGAAGGAAGTCTAGAGGGAGAGAATTCAAAGAGACGCCGACTAAGAGATTCTGATCGTCCAACCACCAACAAAGGTCTTTCCTCACCTCTTCAGAAAGAGGACTCTCTGAAGAGGGGAATCTCCTGTCGGGGACCAGAAGTCTTTCACTCTCCACTGTAGGGATTGAAGATAGAGACGACTGTTAGGGACCAGCTTCTCAAGGGAAGATAAAATCCCCAGAAGAACCTGCCACTGGTGAGCCGGTTGTTCTGGCTGTGAAAGGAAATTGCATGCTACCACTCGCTACTTCTCCAACCTCTCGTCTGAAGGAAACACTCTCGACGCTGCTGTATCTATCACCATACCTAGATTAAGGACCTTCTGGCTGGAATCCAGATTCGACTTCTCTAGGTTCATTATAATACACAGCTCTGAACAAAACCAAAGATGATAATCTCCATCTTGCAACAGCTTCTTCCTGGAGCTCGCTAAGACCAGCCAGTCGTCACGGTATCTCAACAGGCAAGATCCTTGTGAACATCTGAGGGGACGTGGTTAACCTGAAGCAAAGGACCTTGAGCTGGAATATTTTCTCTTCGAGAGTGAAGCAAAGAAACTTTCTGAATGAAGGATGAATAGGAATCTGGAAGGAAGCGTCCCTCAGGTCTATTGACAGCAAAATATCGTTGTCTCTCACTGCTGCCAACACTGTCCCGGTATCTCCATCTTGAGCCTTGTCTTCCTGACAAAATTATTCAAGGTGGAAAGATCGATTACCAGCCTCCAGTCACCTGTCACCTTTGGTAACAGGAAAATGCAACTGTAAAACCCAGGAGAAGTCAGCATTACTTCCTCTGTCTCACCGTTGTCCAGCATCTTCAACACTTTCCCCTGAAGAGCTAAGAACTTCTGAGAATTGTAAGGGTACGTTTGACCAAGCAACGGACTGTCTGAGAGAGGGGGAGAGAAGTCGAACGGTAGAAGATATCCCACCCGCAGAACATCTACTACCCACTTCTCCACTCCATAATCTCGCCACTTGGCCCACTGGCATGCCAAGCATCCCCCTACCTGTGGCAAAGAAGGGGGAAAGGCACCCACACTATTGACGACCACCCCTTCCCGTAGATCCCCTCCTAGGTTTGTAGGGATGGGATTGAAAGGGACGCTGCTTATTTGCCTTAGCCTAAGAGGAGGACTGAGGGACCCTAGCCGAAGCAGAACCCTTAGGAGACTTGACAGGCAAAGATCTTCTTACCTGTGCCTCCAACTTTAAAACTGCTCAGTGGACCAACCTGTCCTTGGTATCAGCCCATTGCCAACCAACCGCATTTTCTAACACCATCCTGAGGAACAGGATTTGAGAATCCAGAAGATCCCTATTTCTAAGTGCCAACAAGGACTCAAGAGTCCACTGAGCCAGCCACCTTTGACAAAGCTGTGTCTCTCCTAGCTAGCAGAAGGTTGGCCCATAAGTTAGCATTAAGGTGGGTTAGATAGGAGTATGCCTTACCCCCAGACTGCAACAGCCTAGCGAGGGAAGACTAACTCACTAACCCCTCTGCCGACTTATCAGAAGCAATCCTGGCTATCGCTGTTGACCATAACTCTAGCCACAAGACCGTCTGAAAAATGGCAGCAGCTGTAGACTCCACAGTCAAGGCTTCCTGAGATGACCAAGAAGGACCTTCCGACCTAACCTGCCCTAAGGTTAAACCAGGCCCGAGACGAATCACATCCGGGTTTAGGTGACGAGGCATCAGATGAACCGAATTGGTTGAAGAATACTTCCTATGCCATGTGAGAGGAGGAGGAAGAAACTTGGATGACCCTTTCCAACGCATAGAGCCATCCCGGTATGACACCAAAGCGTTCACATGGCCCGATGGAGGAAGCTCAAAAAAAGACTTAGGGTCATGACTGACACTCAGCAAGGCCTCCAAATATGTAGGTGTGATTGAAGACTGAGACTGCATCCTACTTTCGAGATTGTTGAACCCACAAATGAGGTCAACAACCTCTGAAAAGGAAGACAAAAACCCTTGACTGTCTCCCTCCTCCTGCTCCGGCAAAGGAGACCAACGACGCGAAGAAGCAGGTGTAGCAGACGATTCGCTAGAGGGTCTAGCCTTCTGGATATCAAAAGCAGGGGAGACACCTCTAACACTTGGAGAACCAGGTACCGAAGGCTGTTGATTGTCCACCAACAACGACACTTATGAGACCAATCCCCGCTCAAAGTCGTCCAGATTCTTGTGAAGAACCAGGTACACCACCTTTGAGACGATCACGTACACATACATCAGGCAAAGCACAGACGCGTTCACGTGAGGGACAGCGTACACGGCCATGCTACGATATGAGTACACATCCATTAGGCGTCGATTGAGCCCGGTCCCAAGACAAAAAGTGAACGAAGCAAGCTTCTTGAAGGTGAACAATTCTCAGGAACGGCAAACGAGGAACCCATCCTTGGACCACATCTTTGTTGATTGAAGAATCCTTACATACAGCCTAAGCCATCTCCGCTTCTGCAACCTTAGACCTCTTGATCAGAGCTTTATCATCCTTACGACAATGAACTGGCACCGAAGCAGACAAAGGATGGGCATTTCCAATCACATCCACACATACGCGAAAGCTAGAGGCCCGTCTGTGTACAGAAGATGAAGGCTCCACACTCAAATTGTCACGAACATATCCATGTGGAAAGACACAGCCATGAAGGGAAGACGTTGATGGGTTACCAGGATGCACAGAGGAGCCCTGGCCAAACATTGACAGAGAGGAAGACTTCTTCCCGAAGGCTCCACTGCCAGAACCACAGACGCTAACCTGAGATGGAGAAGGACAATCATAAGGGGAAGTAGGCGAAGCGCTCCTCTTGGTAGAATGACCACGGACATGCATGGGAGATGGATGTAAGAGAAAGAAGGCAAAATCACAAAGTCCTGCCTCTCCAATGTCTGATTCGATGATGACAAAGCAGTGATGGAGGCAAAGAACTCCTTCATAGCGAACGCAGAGAACTTCTCTTCCAAAACAGAGTCCAGCCTCTTGTAGACCGCCTGAAGCAAAGCCTCAGATGGCTCAGCGAGCGAGGACCATGACGTCAACGCTGCAGGAGGATGTGCGGCTGCTACCACTGACTAGCAACGCCCAAACTGCCGCCATTTTGGACGACTCCGAATCTGAAATAAATGGAGAGAGAGCTACATTACACATAACATCAGCCTGTGGCACTCCCAATACTTCCATTGATGAATCAATGGAAGAAAAGGAAGGAGACACAGGAACACCAGAATTAGCATCTAACAAAGGAGCAGCAGGAACCAAATTGTCCCGAAGAGGTGAAGAATACCCTTCCCAAGAAGAAAAAGTCGAAACTCTGTGATGCTCCCTCTTCTTATTAAATAACTTCCACCGAGCCTTAGGCCATGCACGACATTCCAGGCAAGGATTCGTAACCATACAAAATTTAGCTCTGCACCTACTGCAAGGTGTATGCGGATCCATAGCCAGACACCAAAAATCCCAAGCATGGGAACCCTCGGACGCCTAGGCGCATATGCTGGCAAGGTTTTGGAGACTCAGAGGAAGCCATAACCCAATTACACACACACACACACGTCACGGGCAAAAAACAACCAGCTCGGAAGGAGAGCCAAGCGTAAGCGTCAACTCTCCAAGGCGGTTAGGAAAAGACCGAGCATCACAGGGTGATGTGCAGTCACTGACCAGTTTTCGTCTCGTACATGCAAGTGTTGCTAGATCTCACAGATTAATTACTTACAATCTCTGATTGTAATAACTAGTTACTAGTTGCACTTAGAAAATATCCTATTGTTAAGACCGAAGGTTTATTCTGCATATGAACAAACTTTATTTGTCGAATAGGTTCATCTCTGTTAATCTCATTCTCACATCTTATGACACTTGCTCATTTGGCATTTAAACAGTCGCTTATATCTACACTGGCTAAATAAACATACAGGACAGTTTAATTTAGCAATAATTTACCAAGTGGAAGTCCCATACGATATTCCATGTGCATGATTTTTGTATACAAATGCTTTTAAGAAAATTACGTGAAAAAATAGGTACTAATAGTATATGGATTATGCATTTTCTAACTATTTCCAGTCCAAAGAGTGATGACATTCTAAAATACGTAAGTAACTATAAACAACTGAAACCCAGTACAGTGAACCCCTGGTATTTGTCGACTCCGGATTCGCAGGCTCATGTATTTGCAAATTTCTCTCTGGAACATATGCCCCCATTATTCGTGGGAAATTCATGTATTCAGTGTATTTTCTATGAGAAATATCCACAAATTCCTGTTTTGTTTCATAAATTTCATCATAAAATGCATTTTTTGTGATAAAGCTTAAAAGACCAGGTATAAACATTTTTAGTGGGGTTTTCTGGAGTTTTACCTAACAATAACAAAATAGGCAGTTTTAAGCATGTTTACAAGGGTTTCATCTATTCATGGGGGGTCTGGTACGCATCCCCCACAAATACTGGAGGAACACTGTACACACGAATTTATTTCAAATTGTACTTTGCCATCTAATTCTTACGTATGTATTTGAGATAATGCTGTTATCAATACTTAATGGACAATACAGTGGCATCTGACATGTTTGACTGGACAGGATATGACAGATTAAGGAAATGCCTGGGAAAAACAAAAGTATACACAGTGAATGGATGGCTTACCCAGGAATCGTATTACAAATGACAGCATGCCAATCACAATAAGTTGCGGATGTCCAACCAACTTGAGAAAGAAGGAAGTGACGATGGTCAAAATAAATTCGAAGGGAGCCCCTATAGTCACTGTGAGGCCAATGAGAACAGGCGTGGCCCCTAAATCAGACAGGTACCGGTACATGAAAGTCTCGATGTAACCAACGTACATACCTGCGAACAGTGGTAGAGGAACTCATTTTCCCTGTAAGGCAGTGGTTCCCAAACTGGGGGCCATGTAGCAGAATGCAGGGGGCCATAATCTGAGGTTATTTATGCATAAAGCCAAAAGAGTTTAGTGGGTAGGGAGCCAGTGGGGGCAACTTACAGGTGGGGGGTGAGCCATGGACAAGTATCCTGTATGGAAAGTGGGTAGCGACCAGAAAAAGTTTGGGAACCATTGCTGTAAGGCAATTACTGGTGGGGTTGGGGAATTGCCTAGGTTGTGTCAGAAGCGACTTTTCCTCATAGGGGAAACCTATAAGGAAAGTGAATGGGGAATGTAAAGAAATTTCACTTACTTCCCTTATATGTTTTTATTCAATATTCTAAAGCGTTTTACCCTCAAATTAAAAAAGGTCGATTTCAAATTAAAAAAGGTAAAATCAAATTAAAAAAGATCAACTCCAAATTAAAAAAGATAAAATCAAATTTAAAAAGATCAAATTCAAATAAAGGTGAAAATCAAATGAAAAAAGATGGACTCCAAATTAAAATAAAATCAATTTCAAATTGAGATAAATGTCGTACCTCAATACAAAAATAAAAGTTTTCAAATTGTTTTAACATGTGCAAAGAGTGTGGGTGTGAGTTTGTGCACGTGATTTATATATGCATACTTAAACAGTAGGGTATGAAAACTCCAAAAGTATGATTGTGACGCCTAATGTATGGCAGTGTTTGCTATGGTTTGTTTGTAATGGTGTTTTTACGTTGCATGGAACCAGTGGTTATTCAGCAACAGGACCACGGCTTTACGTGACTTCCGAACCACGTCGAAAGTGAACTTCTATCACCAGAAATACACATCTCTAACACCTCAATGGAATGCCCGAGAATCGAACTCTCAGCCACCAAGGTGGCAGGTCAAGACCATACCGATCGTGCCCCTGAGGCGCTGTTTCTTATGGGCTAGGCACAGTTGTCAACATGCACAGAATTCCATCATTATTACAAAATGAGGCTTTGTTTTTTGCCTTTTGCACATGTAAAACAATCTGAGACCTTTCTTTGTATTGAGGTGCATTTATTTTAATTTGAAATTGATTTATTTTAATTTGTAGTCCATCTTTTTTAATTTGACTTTCACCTTTTTTAATTTGAATTTGATCATTTTTAATTTTATTTTTATCTTTTTCAATTTGAAATTTACTTTTACTTTGAGGGTAAAAAGCTGTAGATAAATATATTAATATAAATAGTGTCTATGAAAAATATTAAACAGCCCAACATAGCAATGACAATATTAAAAACTCTGCATTTCCTAATTTTAGGGCATGTCTAGTTCTATCACTACATTTGGTGCGTAGGGCAAAGTAGGGGGGGGGGGTCACCTCTGATATATGGGAAAATAATGTTTGTGGCATGGTAGAGAGATGGAATCAGATGGTCGGAAACATCAACTTCACATGATTGAAATATTTGATAGAAAAACACTTTACTTTTGTTTGATGGCTGTGCATAAAATGTGTACACCCAAAACAAATGCATAAAAACATGACCAGCGGCACATGAGCCTCATGTTAAAACCCTGACTAGTGACCATCTTGAAAAATGGCAGCCATTTTTGAAGATGGCCACTAGTCAGGGTTTTAACATGAGACTCGTGCGCTGATGGTCATGTTTTTATGCTTTTTTTTTTTATTATACACAATTTATGCAGAGCCACCAAGCAAAAGTAAAATGTTTTTCTATAAAATTTTTCATATAGCATATATAAAGAAAGATGGCACCCAATATGCAGCCAAAAGCCTTAAATAATCGCATCTCAGGATTCAGAGGGCATGGAAAAATTTCTTCCTGTTCAATATATTAGTTTGCAGGTCTACACATAATTTAGGTGGCAGTTTTATCTTGAGTTAAAGTTTAAAAGACTGAATTTCATTGAACATTGGTGACTTCACAGCTGTGTAACTCACCATGGGGTTCAATGTCAGATAATCTTGCTTTACTTACACTGTATAGTTTAGTAGTTGAGTGTCTCAAGTGTTGTTTAATAGCCCCATATCATTAGTTGCTGGTAAAAAGTACACACACATATACAGGCAGTCCTCAGTTACCAGTATAATTGACATTCAAAAGTCTACGGGCGCCGCAATCCACCTTACGGTACTCTAGACTGGTTAACAATGCCTGTAGATGTCACGGCCAGATATTTTACCCTTAATATGTAATAACTTGAATAAAGGTGTGGCATTTCACTTGTCTAATCCTGTACTATGGTCTGCACAGTAGTTCTACAAATTTTTAATATCAGACTTGATTAGTTTACAGAGAGAGAGAGAGAGAGTCACCTTGTTTTCGAATGCTTAATAGTCAATTTTTATTTCCATTGATAACATCTTCCTCTTCTTAGTGGCATTGCCTAACCTCTTAATTCCATCTCTTAATTTATCTTTTCTTCTAATCAAGTTAAAAAAGTAAAAGAGACTGATAAAAGTATCATTAGTAACGTTATATCATATATACGTTGTTTAAATGCCTACAGCCATAAACAACTGAACCAAAACCGTTGTTTTGGTACAAACAACTACATTGAATCAGGTAACACTTGTTTTGTTTGTTTGTTTGTTTGTAATGGTGTTTTTACGTTGCATGGAACCAGTGGTTATTCAGCAATGGGACCAACGGCTGTACGTGACTTCCGAACCACGTCGAGAGTGAACTTCTATCACCAGAAATACACATCTCTCACTCCTCAATGGAATGGCCAAGAATCGAACCCGCGACCACCGAGGTGAGAAGCAAACACCAAACCAACCACGACACTGAGGCGCTAACACTTGTTTTGCTTGCATTTCAGCCATCATATATTATTAAAAAATTAAGTATGTACCATACTTATGTTACAAATGACAAGTAGAATAGGACTGACATATCATTACATTATACTTTTGGTCGCTATGGAGAAAATATCGATCGGCAAGCAAACAGAAAATATAGTATGTACTGCTAAATTTAAGCTGCAGTTGTAGCTGAAGCTGAGAATTTGAGAAAGCAATTACTCAACCATAAATAAAAGTGGAGGAAAAAGTATGTATTTTAATTAAAAAAAAATACTGGGAACAAAAGAACACATTTTACTGATGTTTTCATGCCAATAAAAGATAAACTACATAAAGCTCGTATTATGACCCAATAGGTGAAAAGAGCAAACGGAATCTGTTAACTTTTTACCCAAAAAACATTCTCCCAACACCATCTATTACCGAAAAAATAACTAAATTTAGTTCACAAAAAGACATATTCAACCCATATGTCGACTTAAAAACACTTCATATAATGAAAAAAAAAATCCTTGTCCCATATACAGTACATAAATAGCTTCTAGAAGCAAGAAATCACTATGAATCGAGCTAAATACGAAGAAATAAACTTAACCCTGCCCTCAGCTTATCTTTCCAGACCAAAACACTGATCACTTTGTTTGTATTTTATAATGGAATTGTAATATGAGACTACGTACAGCATTATTGGATACAGTGAAATAAAACCATAACTTTTTAAAATATCCAAGGAGAAGATGAATATTTGTTGTCTGTATTTTATGAGGGTCTCACTGCACTCAAGCCACCGATGATAACCAGACAACAGCGCTGTAAACCCTAAGGAGGGTAAAACCCAGTTATGAATATACGCCAACAACTGGAGGCTGCCTGCAGTTGGTTCATCTAGTTAGACAGCAGCACCTGAATTGACAGGGTTATTATTATTATAATAAACGATTGGTTTATCCAGACCTCTGAGCCAAATAAAGGTTCTTCTCGGGCTGGTTTTCAGGAACTAAAAAAAAATAAATTAAGACATTTTAGAAAGCAGGTTTCATTTAGGAACTTGATCCTATTAAATAGGAAATCTTTGCTTTCAGCAAGAATGCCTTTAAATGCTGGTTTTATAAAGTAAATGCTTCTTTGTTGGTTCCAAATTGGACATTCAACTAATAAGTGTTTGACAGTCATTGGTTTTTGGCACGTATTACATTTCATTGAGGCTGAATGTGGATTTGACATTGTATGACCACGTGAGAATCTAGTATGGCCTGTACGTAGTCTTACTAATGCAACATCTTCAGCTCTTTCTTTTTGAGATGATGCCATCCCTGAATGAACTTCACTTTTTATAGTTCTCGGTTTGTTTGTAATTGGCACAGATGTGCAATCTGTTTGCCAATCTTGATATATTAAAGGCTTAATAGAAGTTATCCAGTCTGACACTGGGGCACGTGTAATTGTTGATGGAGTAGTGCGAGCTAATTCGGCAGCTGCATCTGCTCTTTTGTTTCCTTCAATTCCCACATGTTCTAGAATCCAAAAATTTTCTTATTATGAGTCCCAATTGAATAAGTTGGATTTTTATTTGGATCTCTTGGGCAAGATGATTTGGAGAACTGTATCTGTTTATAGCATTGATAGCACTTCGTGAGTCACTGAAAATCATGGTGGAAATTGCTCTCTACTCACTTATTATGTCTGGTACTGTTCACATGACCGAGTTCTGCAATACAGTGTTCCCCCTGTAGTATTCGCAGGGGGCGGGTGCTGATATGTGAAAGTCACCATTCACTCGATGCGGCGATTTATGGCGCTTATAGTCCCAAGTTTCAGTTAATGGCAACGATAACCAGTTAACGGTGCCTCTCTTAGGGACATTATGGCACCGTAACACTAAGGTGCCGATAACCGAAACTTTCCCTTTGTGGTGCCATAAATCGCCGATTTTGTGGTGTTAGACAAGCTGACTTAGACTGAACGAAGGAGCGTTGATATTGAGGACGGGAGGAGACGAGAAAGTTAAAATATTACTGTATGTATGTATGAAAAAGCAATAACGATTCACATAGAGGAATTTTGCAATAAATTTAACAATGATAAACTGAAAACAATCAAATGCAATACAGACACAATAAAAGTTTTAATTGAGCCAGTGTTAGGTGCACCGAGTGAGACCATCTAGTTGTACAATATTCAACAAAACAGTAAATGAAAGAACAAAGCCTTTCACAATAAAATTTAGCATAAACGATTAACAAAATCATTCGTCATTGCGGTGATACACAGCTAACTTGAGGTAGAGTGAGGGAGCGTTTATACTTTTGAGGAATAATGAATTAATGAGACCCAGGTACTTACTACATGTCCAACCGCACCAGTCCTGTCATTGTATACCCCGTGCTAGGACAATAAAGCATCAGTACCCAGATACCTCTCAATCTATGTCCTCATTATATATATATATATATATATATATATATATATATATATATATATATATATATATATATATATATATATATATTTATATACTAAAGCCTTACTTGAGCAAGTGTTCAGCGCACTGAGTGAGATGATAAGAGAGAGGAGAGGGAAGATGGGGATCTGCTTCCTACCTACTTACCAGCTGGGCTGGGATAATTATTCACCCATTTCTTTCACTTACACTTGATTTTACCCAAATCACTTATTTTTGTTACAGTAAAATACCTATCAAGTGACAATTGCTTTTTACAATTTTTCACCACTGTAGAAGTAACTAAGTAACTAAGCTCCATATTAAACAAACTGGTGCCACATTCAGCTTCTGCCTCCTGCCTTCAATTGTTTGTCCAAACGACTTCCTTGTGAAAAGTTATTTGATCTCTCCTTCCTTTTTTTCATTCTTATTACTTGTTTGCAAAATCCTGTTTATTATAATTTCTGCCATTTACCAGCAATAAGTTGATGTACTGTGGCATAATTAATCTCTTTCATGCACCTATAATCCAAGTGTAAACACGTCAACAATCATACAAATTTATTACTCTATCTCTGTCTCACAGACATAATCGAACACACACTATTAATTCCTTTGATTTTCCTTGTAAAATGTGAATAAAACTGATTTTGTTACCAGCCTTTGCCTACTGCGACCATTTCAGTTTCCTTAAAGGGTTCCCGTCTCTCCTCCCTCCATCCCCCAGCCGGCCGGGCCACCATTTTCACCAAACAGTTCATAAATCGTACACAGAAAAAATAAAATGTCGAAAATTTTACTTCAAATCATGTACTGTTTCATTACTTTATACTCTCAATTTAACTTTTGAACACAATAATAAAAATATGTGAAAAGGGGGACTTTTTGTGTTGGCTGGAATGAATCATCCTGATTCCCTTTATTTCTTATCGTTTCATATTTCGATCATATCGTACTTGGAACAGCCTTATGGAACGGATTAAGTTCGAAGTCTGAGGTACTACTGTACACTTGTTTGCACGCTGTAAAGGTTATATGCGTACTTGAATTGTAGGGGGATATCAGTTTTTACCATAGTTTTAAAATCATTACTTTATTTCATTTGTTGCCAGCAAGAAAAAGTAAAAAAATACAAAACTCCTTGAACAGAAACATGCATTTAATTAACAGAGTGAACAGAGAAAATGACTATAAAACTGAGCTTGTCTGGTTATCAAAGATCTGTTCGGTAAACACAAGCGACAGCCCTATTGCATTTAGTAATGTATTTCAAATTGCAAATCAATCGGCATACTTCAGGATGAGAACTAAATTTTCTATGCCAGCCATAACTAATATAAAAAAGATAATTTTCATAAACTATGAATAAAAAGAATATAAATTTGTCGTCAAACTTACACGATGGCTCTATTTTACCACAGTACTTTGCTTAAATGCACCAAGACAAATTCACATCAGAACTACTAGACCAAAGTGCATTATTTCATACAGCAACAATAAGAGTTAATTCTCAAGGCTTAAATGATGCATTATATAAGTTTCGCAGTTCAGTTAAAACTGCAAATAAGTAGTCTATTTGAACAACCACCCCTCACACACAAATAATATCTCAAAAATGATGTAGCAATGTTCTGAGACCATATCATCTTGTATCTTGAAGAGTTCTTGACAATCCACCTAAGAGATGGATGTGGAATTTTTGTTAATCTGAATGAAAAGATCCAAAACAAGAAATCACAGTTGTGTAACTAGAGACTGAGATTTAATTCAAGTCTACAGTGCATTGCTTTAGGAGACACGTATTACAAAAGTGAATGAATCGCTGTGCTGAAAAACCTTTTTGATTCGTGTTTTTCTATTATAATTCTTGAAGAAACATTTTGCCCCACTGTAGCAGGCACCGTAACCAGTATTTGCCATCTCAAATTAGAACATCTGCCTATTCGTTTTGATAAACATTTTTAAACTTCCTCTCTAAAATAAGGTCATTTGGAGCTTCATAGGTTCAAGCGAAGATGCGATGCATTAATGCCCTGATACCATTCTCCTTGCATTTTAATACATTTTTGTGTACATGCAGCCCCTGCTTAATGACAGAGGTTCCGTTCCTGGGGGCCCTGATGCTAACCGAAAATTGTCACTATCGGAAATTCAGAAGTCTACAGGCACCACAGTCCAACTGACGGTGCCCTAGACTTGTCAACGATCCCTTAATTAAGTGTCACAGCCAGATATTTTGCCCTAATGTGTAATAACTCTTGAATGGAAATGTGAAATTTCATTTGCCTAATCATTTATTATGGTCTGCATGGTAATTCTACAAATTTTTAATGTTAGGATTCGTTGAACTTATTGGTAAATCTTGGCCTAGTGAGAGAGAGAGCTTTCATCCATCTCTTTATTTATCAATCTTCTACTTAAATAAGTTAAAAAACCAAAAGAGAATGATGAAAGTATTGTTAGTAACATTATAATCGTTGCATAAATCGCACAGCCATAAACTACTGAACAATAACAGTTGTTTTGCTACAACAACCGAACCAAATCTGATAACATTTTGCTTGCATTTCAGCCATCGTGCGATAGTAAAAAAATTACCGTAGTTATGTTACAACAATTGAGTAAAACAGGATTAAATATATTTGCATTATACCTTTATTTGCTATGGAGAAAATATTGCGAAGTATATAGTACTACTGCTAAATCTAAGCTGTAGTTGTAGCTGAACCTGAGAAAAATAAATGTTCACACTGCTAATGACTACAAATTATCACGTATCAACATCAGCAACATGGATGAAACTATACCGCAAATAAAGGTGGAGAAAAAAGCATTTTAATAAAGAGTAATTGCCATGAAAGAACGCATTTCAGTGTTGTTTTCACTCCAATAAAAGTTAAATATGTAAATCTCGTCTTATGAAATTGAATGATAATAACGAACGGAATCTGTTTTTTACACACAAAAAACATGCTCCCAACACGATCTATCAACGAAAAAATAAAATCGAGCTCACAACAATTCATATGCAAAAACACTTAATATAATGAAAAATATCCTTGTCCCATTAAATATTTATGAGTTTCTAGAGATCTATTTATGCTAAATTGAAGGAAGAAAATCGCTCTGAATCAAGTTAAAGGGAACAAAATCAACTGCCTATGCCCCCAGCTGATTTTTCCAGATCAAAACATTGATCACTTTGTTTTATTCTATAATACTATAGTAATATGAGACTACATACAGTATCATTGGATACACTGAAGTAAAGTATAACTTTTTAAAAGAGCCAAGGAATAGGCGCATATTCGTTGTTTGTATTTTATGAGGCAGTCTTTTGGCGCTTGGGCCAAGTACTGATAACCAGACGTATTTAAGTCATATCTCAACTTAAAAACGCTTCATAAAACAAAAAATAACCTTGTCACATATGCAATTAGTTTCTAGAGATTAATTTACGCCAAATAGAAGCAAGAAAATTGCCGTGAATAGAGGTAAATACGGCAAACTAATCTTACCTCCACCCTCAGCTGATTTTTCCAAACCAAAACATGATCAATTTGCGTGTATTTTATAATACAATAGTAGTATAAGACTACATACAGTATTAATGGATACACTAAAGTAAAGGATAAATTTTTAAAAGAGCCAAGGAAAATACATATATTTGTTATGTTTGTATTTTATGAATTGGTCTCAGCACTTAGCCTAAGCCACCGATAACCAAACAACAGCGCTATAAACCCTACGCAAAGTAAAACCCAGTTATGAATATATTGAACAAGCGCCGTAAAACCAAAATGCTGGTAACCGATACAAACGGTAACCAGGGGATGTCTGTATTTCCCTTTACTTCCCCTTCTACGTCCTCCTAACTAGTGTAATGATGGAAATCATTCATTTAGCATTTATGACAGTACCCATAGAAATTAGTGGACTGGAAAACCGAATTGGTTTTCATCTATGGGTACTGTCATAAATGCTAAATGAATGATTTCCATCATTACACTAGCACCTTAACATTCTTTGGAAGCTTGAATTTCAAATCAATGGACCCTGCAGTGGGCTTGCTACAAATGAATAGCCTTCATCTACTGAATAATAATATGTACTTGGCTCTTAAGTTTTCTTCTTCTACAGTAGTTCATAACCAATGAGATTATTTGACATACCTGCTGCTGTAACAGCTCCAAAGAAAAGCAGGACCTCTGCTTTGAAACAATGCAACAAAAGGTCTTTGGTCAGCGAAGTAGCAGGTACCTTGTAGTCAATCCTGATGCCCAGCATTAAGATTCCTGCAACCATCTGCAGGCCAGCTGACGCATAGAAAATTTCACTGTCAAATAAGAGATCATGCAGACAATCATCAGCTGAAAGAACATCTCAACAAGATAATGAGAATTGGGTCATTGTCTTCATTCTCAGAGGAACTTCCTGTACAAGCAATGATGCCACTTACTTGAAACCACCAGTCTTTTCTACGATGACACCACTGAGGTATGAGCTGATGATGGCACCTACAGTCCCCCACGCTCTTTGATAACCATAGCTGATGCTTGACTTCTGCACATTGGCCATGACGGCTGCATCAAAGAAAATAAGTGTGGCTCCGTTGCATGCTCTGAAGGATGTTATGACAAATTTTTAAATAATTTGTATTTTTCATAGCTAACAAGTCTGAGGTCTTAACAACAGGATAAATCTTCTGACAAAAGCAAGAAACTGGTTAAAATCAGATTGTAAATGCAAGGATTCTATGACATCTGGCATCTGATGGGCAGTTGAGGTGGAAGCAAGTTGAGAGACCACACTAAAATCCAGCAATGCATGTCTTTCTTCCAACCCACGATGAAATGTAAGAGGGGTGGCTAGAGTTTAAGTTGTTAAGACCTCAGGTTTGTTAGCTATGAAAAATACAAATTAAAAGTTTTTCATTTGTTCAAACGTGGAACAAACATCTGGTCTTAACAATAGGATAGCTTAACAATATGATAGACAAATACTTGGAGGGAGGTATGAGAATCCTGAACCGACGGGGTTTGTCACACCCCATCATTCTTCTCAGAATATGACATTGCTAAAGAAGAGGACCTAAGCCTTTGAAAAGTAAGATATATCGATATCTAACACTCAGTCCACTGGGTTCAAATACAATAAAACATGACCAGATTAATTGCATTCATGGAACCCCAAACCAACTATTGTATGTATGCTCGTGTAACATGCGATCTAGCATATCATGCAACTCACAAATTTTCACCCTTAAAAAATCATTTTATCATGTATCTCACGTATCTTGCGAGTCAAACGAGACCAAATGACAATAGGCTAACCTCTTTTCCTCCTCTTTATCTATTCCATTTTTTAGTTAGGCTAACCCCTTTTCCTCCATCTCTTTAATAGTATATTTGCTGTGTAAACGCATACATCCAGAAACAGCTGATTTGCTATGAACAACGGAATCTGATAACAACAGCGCTTTTGCTTGCATTTTAACCATCGTACAATAGTGAAAAAAAATTACTGTAGTTATGTTACAAATTACATTAAGTAGAATAGGACTCATATATTTTTACATTACTTTATCCTTACTCGCTATGGAGAAAAGATCAGCAAGGGGATAATACTGCTAAATTTAAGCTGTTAGTTTTAGCTGAAGCTGAGGAAAGAATGTTGATCTGCTAACGACTAATACTATGCATTGGCAACGTGGATGAAACTCAAGCAAACTTCAGTATAATACCATCAAACTCGAATGTAAACAAAATTTGAGAGAAACATGTTTTAATCAAACCATTGAGCATGAAAGAACACATTTTACTGTTTTCACTACAATAAAAGATAAATACATAAAGCTCGTATTCTGATGAGATAAAGTGAAAATGTCAAACGGAATCTTTTGATTTTTGTTTATGCAATAAACATGCCCTCAGCGCCATGTGTATTTAAGTGATATTTCGGCTTGAAAACACCTTGTATAATGTAAAATAACCTTGTCCCATATAAATAGAGTACCTTGAGATTCATTTGCACTAACAAGAAACAAGAAAGTCGCTTTGATTTGAGTTCAATACAGCAAAACAAACTTATCTCGCAATCGCCCTCAGCTGATTTCCAAACCATAACATTGATTGCTATGTTTATACGTATCTCTTTTTATAACACAAACAAATAGCAACATGAAAATATATATATCATTGGACACAGAGAGGTAAGCATAACTTTTTAAAAGATCCATGGAAAAGATGCATATTCATTACGTTTGTATTTCATCATACAATACTAATATGTGATTATTATATACTCTAATCTTATAGCTCGTGTATGATGTGACCCTCTTAAAATTAGCTCCAAAATTAGTCTTCAAAAATCCCATCATACATGATTATATATGGTACATATATCTGTTCAGGCAACAAACCATGTAGGCCACAAGAAATGGGTTTGTTACCACTCCTCACTTCCCTTGCTGGAGAGAGGAGTTTACGCTACTGAGAAGCAGATTTGCATGTTGCATGGAACATGAAAAGTGCTGTAACAGTATGTTTGCAATGCTCACCTCTATCAAGCCAGTTCCAGCATATGATATGTCTTCTTCAAACTGCCTGTAGGCATGAAGAAAGGAGAAAAGGGAAAGAAAAGAGGCCAGTCAACTCCCTCATTCCCTACTCCACACACAATCATCTTAGGCAAGGCACAAAACTGTCCCACCAAGGGCACTGGGTGAGTCACAGTTGTTGAAGAGCCACCACTGGCACAAGGGAAACTTGTCCAAGGATCTGTGGGCCATGTTCATGCAGAGGAAAATGAAAGTGGTTTGCAGCAGTCATGAACCAGCATTCAAATCCTAAGAACAGGCATGTACTTTTAAATGCCAGAGAGAAATGTATTCCTCAGACATCATGTGCCTCTGCATGCACCCAAACAGTGGTAGAACTTGATGATGAGGAGTCAGGTTGTCTAAACATCCAGTTTAGGAACTCAAAAAGGGGTGTTTTAGGTAACCACCTCCTTGACTTGGCCTGTGTTAACATGAAGTCTACGACACTTAACCTCTAGGAAGACAGGACATTCAGATAACAATGCAGTGCTTGATGGGACCCTGAAGCTCTCCAATCTTTTCAAGAAAGCCAAGGTCAGAAAGAAAACTGTTTGCAAAGCCAGTTTCCTGAGAGGTGATTGATGCATGGGGTCAAAGGAGGTTGAGAGAGAATACTCAGTACCAGAGTAAGGCTCTAACTGTGTAAGGTCCCATGCTCAGTACCAGAGTAAGGTCTCAAGTAGGAGGTTCGAGTTCCCTAGGTGAACAAGACCACTCCATGCTCTTGAACCACAATGTGGATCCTTACTGCGAAGAGAGGTCCGTATCCTCCAAATTAGTAAAGTCTGTGGCACCTCACCAGTATCAACAGGAGGAGCCTCCTCTGTTCTGAAAAAACATTCAGAAGATCTTGTCTAATAAACAGGAATTCTGAGTGGACAGTATCTTTCCATGATGCCAATCGCATCAGCAGATGGCTCATCTTGTATACGGCTGACAAAGGTCATCTGAAGTAATAGCCTTACATCTGAGTTGTTGTTCTGTTGGATATATCTCCCAAAAAATATAATGGAATGACTCCAGAGATGAAGATCTTAGTGATTGGTGGTTTTCTCCACAAGAAACTGGCGAAGATGTGCTAGGGAGGAGTCTCTCTTGGCCATCCAGCTTGGGGTTAAGGAGCCACTAGAGTTAACCTAGACTTTGGAGCTTGACAAAGGGATTTGCCCTTGTACTTACGAGCCTCCTCCGAAGGATTGGGCACTCCTCTTGAAGAACTCATGGCCTTGGGGGCATGAAGTGTACAGGACAACCAAGTCCACACCAGCGTGTTGGAGTTGAGCGCAATTTCCCAAGACCTTAAGAGGTCCGAGGAAGGATGATTGGGCACTCCATCGTTCAACCTCCAAGAGAGTTCCCAGAAGGCAAAGGGAGTACTCTGCTCCAACGAACAATTCTGGGACCATGAAAGAAGACCTCTAGCCCTCTTCAAAGAGAAGAAGTCTTAACATGGGTTTTTTCCAAGTAGACAGAAGAGATAATAGGGGATTTTCTATGACAAAATGCTCAGCGTAGGTATGTTCTAAATATCCTACTGTCAACTTGTGCAATGTCAGAGTAACTGCACAGTAGACAGGGAAGAAGACCTTGAGCTGCCATGGAAACGTGCAACTCCAACAGAGAAGACGACTTATAAGGTGTTCCCTTATGATGACATATGATCAGTATGCTACCTATTGCAAGAGACATCTTATGATGAAGGCCATACAGGCTTGACTGAATGAATCTATTGACTTGCTCTGGAGGACAAAACATTTGGAGATCGATCCCACATGTTGAAAACATGGAACATCTGTCTGAAGCTACCAAGGGAACTCTTGTCAGTCTACAGACATGCAGAACTACCTTTGGGCGGTCGTCATCTCTTCCATCAGAAGGACTATGCCCTCGAATGATGGACTAAGATCTTGAATTCACCTTTGTCCAGGAACAACCTGGCATGCAGCCGTATGACGAACCATGTACATAGCCGTGCAACAAATCACATAAACAGATGTGTAATGAATCACGTACATGGACATGCGATGAATAACAAACAGATGTGCGATAAATCACGTACATGGCCGTGCAACAGTAGGGGAAAAACCCCATTGTCCCTCAACACCGGTGTTGAGGGACAATGGCGTTTTTTCCCCTTACTTGCAACGAATCACATAAATAGATGTGCGATGAATGACGAAAGTAGGACCTCCATCATGTACACAACCACGAGACGAATCATGTAAGAGTACATGGACGTGTGATGAAGAATGATGCATTGAAAACATCTGGGAGAATGAGAAGACGAACCCCTAGACTTCTTGGTCACAGGATGAAGAAGCACTACTATGATGAGAGACAAAATTGATGACAGCCTCACGTTCACGACCGTTACTGGAAACACGTCCGTGGGAAAGCTGAAGCCTCTAGAAGAGGAGAACGTCTAGGAGGCCCTGGAACAGCAACCTGAGAAGGGAATGCCTTCGACTTCTAAATGGAAGCCCTGTCATCCTACACTGAACTCAAGCAAGCTAAGGGGATGCTGTAGAAATTTCAAGGTTACTTGAAATTGGAGAGAAACGATGAATCGAAGTTTTGAAGAAAACTGAGCAAAAGAAGCATATGAAACAACCTTATGAGTCTTAGATTTCAACAAAATCAAAGAATTTGGACAAGCAAATAATACATGAACAAGACAAAGGGTGGTTGCTCACTCTACCCAGGTGTCCAAAGAGACAAGAGAGAAGCTACCTGTTTGGGAAAATTCCTGAACAAATATGAAAGACACTAGTTTCTCTCCAACTCGCCAAATCCTAGGAATAGAAAAAATAAAATAAAATAAAATAAATAAAAAATATAAAAATTTACCAAGAAAATCCAACGCTTTCTCTTGAAGGCAGCATTGATCAAAACTGTCATCATAAGGCGAAGCCATGACATAGTTTTGATCAATGCCCTTCCATGAAGTCATACTGGAGACAACTCTAACAGAGAGAAAACAATGCATTTAAGAGCAGAAAACATATTCAAACAAAATTGTACTACAATTTTATTTCATGTTACAAAGAGGAGTACCAAGTCAAACATCATCAGATGACAAAACATCAGAGAGACTAGAAGCCACATTACAAAAGTAGTCTGTCAGATTGGTACCCCTGCATGACAATGTAGTCCCGCAGGCCAGCACATGGCAACATAGTCTCACAGGCCAGCATGAAGGGGCTCTGAGTATAGAAAGGAACACACCGCCCACAGGACTCTCTTCACAGCACCAAGGAGCATACCAAAATTAGTGAAGTGGCAACTCTGTCAGAAGAGGGGCTCTCAAGATCTAGCGGAACAAAGCCGCTGCCCTGTCAGGGTGAGAAGCAGGGCTGACAACTGTAGAGCCTGTAAAGAAACAGGAAAAGAAGATATCTTCTATCCTGAGGGAGGGAAAAAATCTTATTTATCTGTGAGGATAAAAGGAAGGGAGTGAGATGTACGACTCATGGCACTCCACCTCCAAAATGAAGGGAAAGAGAATAGATAGCAATCATGACTGATCTTGCAAGCAGATGGGATCAATACAATTGGACATCATCCTTCAACAAAATTTGTGTCGAGTAAGTGTAGAAATACTCCTATGCTGGAAAGCCGGATCCTAGCATATAAACCTTGTCTGCAACATGAACCCATAACTTCTCAAACATCCCAAATCACAAAAATTCTGAATGACTAAAACATTACCACATTCCCAGAAAATGTGTAGCAAATGTTTCAATAGATCTTTTATATAACAAATGCCAAATGCTACAGAACAAAATGTAGCTTGCCCAATACCCCCTTGAGAGAGAGACCAGCATTATACATAAAAAAGCTGATGACGAAGCAGAGGAAAAGGTGTGAAGCACATCTACCTCAATTTGCATCTGTCCCAGAGTAATGTGAAGATGGGAATCCTGAAGGTCCTATAAAAACATTGATGCTCATCGGACTTCTGGGCTGGATAAATATGAAACAAACCAGCTTGGGAGGAGGAGAGCAAAGCAAAGGTCCACTCTACAAGGCGGTTGAAGAAAGACCGGTGCGTCACTAGATTCAAGAGAGTCTCTCAACTTGCTTCCACCTCAACCACCCATTGGATGCCAGATGCCACAGATTCCTTGCATTTACAATCATTGATTGTTTTTAACTGGTTTCCAGCTGGCACCAGAAGATTTATCCCATTGTTAAGACTCAAGGTGTGTACTGTGTATGAACAAAGATAATTTCTTTTCTGTTCAAAAGATTTGAAATGACTCATTAACCCTTAAGAGCCAGGCTAAAAAAATCAATATGCATCACCCATGGCCGGGTAAACTCTGAGGTCAGCCAGTTTAAGATAAAAACGTCGCTGGAAAGACGAAGATAGTACATGCGGTTTAAGCAAAAAAATTCTAAACACCTCTTTTGCATGACAAAAGTAAATTTAACAAGTTATACGTGTTAATAAATTTATTTTACTTTGTAAAATTATAATTACAAATCATAAAATATCAAAACAGATAAGAACTAAATTCAGTAAGAAATTCTGAGTACATTTGTTGTAAAATATTTACATAAATTTGCTAAGATGAAAGATGTAGTAACTTTTTGGGATTAAACTAGTCTTTTCTAAAATTTCTTTGGAAAATTACATCTATAACTGATGCACTATCATAAAAGATAAGGACTAAAACCAACAGCAACCCCTGGGCATATATATGAGCAAATATATAATAAGACATGTGAAAGAGAGAAGCAGTACTTGCTCCCTTGAAGTCAAGATCACAACTGGCTCATGAGCTGCCAGTTACTTGATTATAGCCAACCTAAAAAGTTGCCATAAGTGAATTTATGGGTTATGGAAGTAGTACAGGCAGTCCCCTGTTATCAGGTGGGTTCTGTTCTCGGCAGGGTGCTGGTAAGCGAAAACCACCAATCACCGAAACTCGGCGATTTATGGCACCAAGTTTCGGTTAATGGTTATCGGCACCGAAACTTGGCCTGTTGCGGCGCCATAAAACCGGATCGCCATTTACTGAGTCCGCCGATAACCAGGGATTGCCTGTGACGGAAACACTCTCCTGCCCAATTCCTTCAATTCAATGGAGTGTAATATTGATGCTCACATGAATGGATCCGTTCCACTACCCAAAACCGTTGCAGTATTGCTACTCGTATGAGGGGATCCATCACTTAAGGGTCAAGAAAAAAATATGATGACTTTATATGAATATGTATAAAGATAAATAATCTCAGTGTTGATGTAATTCATGGTGCTTTAAACCTTATCTTTCTCGGCCACTTTCAGATTCATAAACATGAAATTATTTCCTAAAAGGCATCAACACAAAAATCAGAACTACATCTTACACATCAAGGTACTGCAACAGACTTTCCGAGGAAATAGACCCTAGCGGGTTAAGCAACTCAACTTCTGGAATACTTGATGAAAGTAACCAATATTTCTAAAGAAACAACATACCCATAGACACTTCGGACGGTAATGTATATCCAGAAGGTTAGCTGCTGATGACTGGCATCAACTTCTCCCATCATTCTGTTTGGAGATGGAATGCTGCTGGTTTCAGAGGAAAGATTTCCTAATGCTACATCACTGATGTTAGAAGGAACTATTTGAACTACTGCCGATGGAATCCATGGAAAAAGCAGGGCAATGACTCCCGTTATCATGGAGATAATGGCCATGAGGATCTGTGTAAGACAACAAACAGGACAAATTTAGCTCACAGTTCATAAGCAAGCACTTGTATAGATGTATTCCCTTGGGAATTTCTAGAGCTGTTAGAACTGATTCCTGACTAATGATTTGCATACAGAAAAAGCATGGTGTGATTCCTGCCTTATTTATAAGAAACAGTGCAAAATATCAACATTATGAACTGATATTTCAAATGGTCTCGCAATTTTTGTTTTTACATAAAATTACTTCACAACCGTCCCAATATTACTATTAATTCTAAATAATGCATATGAATGTTCAGTACAGATAGTGTTACTAGGTATATCTGATGAGAAAAAGCCTAACAATTAATACATCTGTGTACATATATGGTTATCACTGATACTCTAGTAAACTATAAGAAACAAAATAATGTAGACCTGAGAAACACAGTATATCAGCAACATGGAATCAATTCCTGACAAGATTAAATTTGAATATACATTTTGCAGTGGTCCATTGATGTTCAGAGGTGGCAGAGCAGAAAACCACTTTCAAAATTTTTCTTGTTTTTACTCTTGTACCAGAAATCATTGTTGCTCTGGTAGATGGAATTGTCAATAACTAAAAGCAACTTTCTCCGACACTGTGAACATATGTTTTCTATATTTACAGAAATTGTTACCTTCTTATACTCATTAGCATTTTTCATATATAAATCTTGTCATGCTTGCTTAACCTTACAAATGTCCTGTGATCTTTCATGGAACTCGGGTATGCATATCATCAAGCTCTTTATTAGTAACCACATTTTGGACCAATTTTTCTATTTAAAGGCTGCTAAGAGTATAAATCTGGAATCCTGTAGTTTATTTCCTAATCATAAGTTTACTTACGAAGCAGACCTTCTCTCAAGCATACCTTATTAAAAGTAATGGCTACTTCAGCAGCATTACACTTGTCGAGATTCTTCTCTATTTTCTGAATAAAATAGCAGCTTTTTCCGTGCTACTTAAACAGGCTAGTAGAGCGCTTATTGAGGTCATGATCAAATACAGGGTCAAAATCAGTGTATATATATTTGAATTTTACAGATAAACTATGATATCATAGTCATCAAAGTCAATAATGATTTTCTCTCTCTCTCTTGAAGCGAGCTTTCGTCTGGAGCTGCCAGACATCCTCTAGGCTAGGAAGCTGAGGGTAGACTGCTTCTGGAGTGGTGTCCATCCTACTTATATCTGGGGTCGTCAGCAGGGGGTCTGGCCCCATGCTGATCTCCTATTGGCTGGCAGCAGTAAATCTTCTTTATCATTAGTTGCTTGAGCTGGGTCTAAAGCCACTTTCGCCATGCCGATGGTTTCGTTCTTGTTGTCTTCTAGACCTCCTGAAATGTGTGGTGACGCTGCTGGGTGTTGTGTAACGTTGCGGGACGTCACGGCTAATATGATTGTCGTTGCCTGCAGGAGTATATTGTTCGGGGGCGTTGTCTTCTGTAGAGTGTTAGTATTCAGTGTTGGTTTTATTTGCTGGATGAGAAGCACCTCCAGCAGGCGTAACCGACCGGCATCAGGGGCCTTCCCAATGATCTTAGTGTTCTGGATGATCATATCCCAGGAGATGGCCTCTTGATGCTTGGTGCGGGCATGGTTCTTAATAGCTCCCTTTTGGGCATGACCCGAGAGTCTCCTAGATAGGCGCATGCTAGTTATACCAACGTAGGCGTCACTGCAACCGCGGACTGGGCATGTGTATTGGTATACCACATACGTCTGCTTCAGGGGGCCTTGTACCTGTGAAGAGAGGGTTATTTTTTATACTTAGGTCGCTTGTCCTCTGATTCTGGTAATGTATAATTAAGTCAATTTTCTTGGTGTTGTCGATCGGGATCACATTGTCGGAAATAATCTTCTTAACATTCCTCCTCTTCACGGAAATGGGAACTCATGAAGGATTTATAATACAGCTTGATATCCGTACCATTTCTCCAGGGCTGTAAGGACTTCTCTACTTATTAATTTGTTTTTGTTTGTTTGTATGGTATTTTTACATTGCATGGAACCAGTGGTTATTCAGCAACGGGTACTTGGGAGGCATGGTTGAGTTCCTGATGAGTGACCTGCCAGGTCAAGCAGTGGGAGAGGGCTCCCCTGACGAAGACCCTGATGGTCGTGCTTTTGAAGCTGTCACAGTTAAGGCAAAGTCCAAGGTTGGTCTTCTTTGTGTAGACAGAAGTACGGAGGCTGTCTTCCATCTTACTCACAAGGACGTCGAAGAAGGGGAGCCGATCGTTGGTGCTGTATTCAACTGTGTAACTCAGCACGCTGCACTGCTGAAATGCCTGTCGGAGGGCTTCTACCTCTTCTTCGGTGTCGACTTGAACAAAGATATTGATATAACGGCCATATCTGTGGGGTTGCTGCATCCTGGCAAAGACTCTTTCCTCCATGGTGCCATGTAAAAGTTAGCAAAGAAAAGAGGACCCCAGTGGGGAGTCCATTGCCACGCTGTCCTTCCGGCACTACATCTGGCCACAGTGGGTGGAGAAAGGGGCCTTCTTGGTGCAAATCTCCAGCAGTGTACGAAGTGAGGCTTCGGATATGTTGAGGGGCGCTGTCAACTGACTCCTGTAGACATGCTCAAGGGTGATGTCGATGGTTTCATCGACAGGCACGTTCGTAAACAGGGACTCCACGTCCAGCTAAGTGATAATCCCAGTGCCAGGGGCATCCTTGATGGCTTCTAGGAATTCTACTGATGAATGCAGGACATAGGGACGTAGGGGGTCAAAATTTGATTAAGGCGTTTTGCCAAAGCGGGCATCTGGCTGATGATCAGCCGGAGGGCATTTCCTTGTTTGTGGGTTTTTATGTTACCATATAAATAACCCAGGCTGTAGTCTCCTTGTATGGACAGGGGGTGGACATAGTTTGTCGCAGCATTCACTGCTCTGATGACTCTTGGCCTCCCTCATGATGTCTTCTGTCGGGTTTCTTGTCAGGCACTTGCTCTAGTCGGACAAAATAGCATCCAGCTTCTCATGGTATTCAGCAGCATCAATCAAGACGAAGGCTGCCGTTTTGTCTGTGTGTCGCACCATGATATTCTCTTTTTCCTTCAGTTCCTTCGCTGCTTTCTTCATCTCCTTGGTGAGGATCCCGCTGGAGTGTGAGCCCCTCTCTGTAAGTCAGCAAGTAGGAGGGGTTGAACGGCGTTGGTAGTTCTCAAGATGCTCCGGGCTTTGAATTGCTGGATGGAGTCGAGGAGTAACTAGATTTCGAGTCTCTTGTCATGAGGCCTGGGTCTCGAAATTAAGTGGCAATTAACCCAGCTTCAGAAGGGCGTCTTGATCGGGGGTGGGGTCTCCTAGCCTGTTAAGTAGCACAGAAAAAACCGCTATTCAGAAAATAGCGAAGAATCTCTCTAAGTTTAACGCTGCTGAAGTAGCCATTACTTTTAATAAAGTATGCCTGAGAGAGGGTCTGCTTCCTGAGTACACTAATATTCTGCTACATGACCCGTCAGCAAGAAATAATGAGGACACTAGGAGGTTTAGAAAATCCCTCTTACAGCGGCAAATAATGATCAAGACTACCGAACTGTGTGCCCTCTAGGACAAGATCAAGAGACTGCGGCAGGAGTGGGAGAGAGTGAGAAGCAGCCCTGGCACCAGTGGAGTAGGAGAGGAATCTACAGCACCACGTCCTGGTGCCCTCCGAGAAGGTAGTCATGGACTGGTCAACACTGAATTTGATAACCCTAAACGTGACACACCCACTGAAGAAGACAACCCCGCAGGAGAGGAACCAACATACCCTGGGAACATCTAGAGATGCCTCGTCCACCTTCTGGAGTACGACATGAAGCAGCAGATGAGAGGTGCCCTGCGCAAGCTAATCTCCCTGAACGGCGGCAAACTCCGCGTCCCTGAACGAACCCAAGGATACATTAACCTTACTGATTACGACCCCACTCCCGATAAAGACGCCATTCTGAAGCTGGGTCTTAATTGCCACTTCATTTCGAGACCCAGGCCTCATGACAAGAGACTTGAAATCGAGTTGCTCCTCGACTCCATCCAGCAACTCTCAGCCCAGAGCATCGTGAGATCTACCGACACCCTGCAACCCATCCTACTTGCTGAAGCCCTTACAAAGAGGGGCTCGCACTCCAGCGGGATCCTCACCAAGGAGATGAAGAAAGCAGCGAAGGAACTGAAGGAGAAAGAGAATATCACGGTGCGACGCATGGACAAAACGGCAGCCTTCGTCATGATTGATACTGCTGAATACCACGAGAAGCTGGATGCTATTTTGTCCGACGACAGCAAGTTCAAGCACCCGACAAGAAACCTGACAGAAGACATCAAGAGTGAGGCTAAAGGAGTCATCAGCGCAGTAAATGCTGGGACAAACGCTGTCCACCTCCTGCCCATACAAGGAGACTATAGCCTGGGTCATTTATATAGTAACATAAAAACCCACAAACAAGGAAACACCCTCCAGCTGATCATCAGCCAGACGCCTGCCTCTATGCTGCTGGAGATCTGCACCAAGAAGGCCCCTTTCTCCACTCACTGTGGCCAGATGTACCACTAGAAGGACAGTGTGGCAATGGGTTCCCCACTGTGGGTCCTCTTCACTAACTTTTACATGGGCACCGTGGAGGAACGAGTCTTTGCCAGGATGCAGCAACCCAGCAGATGTGGCCATTATATCGACGATATCTTTGTTCAAGTCGATGCCAAGGATGAGGGAGAAACCCTTCATCAGGCATTTCAGCAGTGCAGCGTGCTGAATTACACAGTTGAATACAGCACCAACGATCGGCTCCCCTTCCTTGACATCTTCGTAAGTAAGATGGCCTCCGTACTTCTGTCTACACGAAGAAGACCACCCTTGGACTTTGCCTCAACGGTGACAGTGAGTGCCCTGCCAGATTCAAAAGCACAACCGTTAGGGCCTTCGTCAGGAAAGCCCTCTCCCACTGCTCGACCTGGCAGGACACTCATCAGGAACTCAACCACGCCTCCCAAGTACTTGTAAATAAAGGGTGTTCAAATAAAGTAATAAGTAGAGAAGTCCGTACAGCCCTGGAGAAATGGTATACGGTAGTGAGAGCCCGCAGCCCCGCCCCAGGATAATATCAAGCTGTATTATAAAGCCTCCATGAGTTCTCATTACCATGAAGAGCAGGACTCCTATATTTTCGACAATGTGATCCCGATCGATGACACCAAGAAAATTGACTTATGTTCTAAAGGGTCTACAATAATAAAAAGTGTTAAGAGTCTGTGTATAATTTTTAAAACTTTACAAAATGCTTTCAAACCCTTCCCTGGGTTCATCTTCAGTCCAAATGAACAATTAGTTACAACATGTACTGAGGTGAATTTAAAAACTAGAGTCGTTGAAGATCGTTGACACCAGCCGTGACCAGTGTCAACGATCTTCAACGACTTTTTAAATTCACCTCAATACATGTTGTAACTAACTGTTCATTTGGACTGAAGATGAACCCATGGAAGGGTTCAAAAGCTTTTTGTAAAGTTTTAAAAATTATACACGGACACTTAACACTTATTATTGTGGACCCTTTAGAACATTATATATACTCTCACGATAGAGAGTTTTCCCCTACTAAAATTGACTTAATTATACATTACCAGAATTGGTGGACAGGCAACCTAATTATTAAAAATAACCCCTCCTCACAGGTACGAGACCCCCTGAAGCAGACGTATGTGGTATACCAATACACATGCCCAGTCCATGGTTGAAGTGGCGCCTACGTTGGTATGACTAGCATGCGCCTGTCTAAGAGACTCCTGCCACGCCCAAGAGGGGGGCTATCAAGAACCCCTGTACAAACATCAAGAGGCCATCTCCTGGGATGGGATCATCCAGAACACTAGGATCATCGGGAAGGCCCCTGATGCCCGTCGGTTACCGGTTACGCCTGCTGGAGGTGCTTCTCATCCAGCAAATAAAACCAACACTGAATACGACACAGGAAGAATTTCTTCTCCCTATGAGTATGAGAAGACCTGCCACCAACAACGACACCACTGACCACGACAACTCTACAGAAGACAACGCCCCCGAACGAGATACTCCTGCAGGCAATGACAGTCATATTAGCTGTGTCGTCCCACAGCATTACGCAATGCCCACCAGCATCACCGCACACTTCAGGAGGTCTAGAAGATTACAAGAACGAAACCATCGGCATGGTGAAAGTGGTTTGAGACCCGGCTCAAGAGATCAATGATAAAAAATTTACTGCCACCAGCCAATAGAAGATCAGCTTGGGGCAGAACCCCTGCTGACAACCTCAAATATAAGGAGGATGGACACCACTCCAAAAGCAGTCTACCCTCAGCTTCCTAGCTTAAAGGATGTTTGGCAGCTCCAGACGTAAGCTCGCTTCAAAAGAGAGAGAGAGAGAGAGAGAATTGTTAATGACTTTGATGACTATGATATAGTTTACCTGTAAAATTCAAAATATATACCCCGATTTTGACCTTGTATTTGATCATGAATTTATTGGCACTCTACTAGCCTCTTTAAGTAGCACGGAAAAAGCTGCTAATCGGAAAACAGAGAAGACTCTCTGCAAGTGTAATGCTGCTGAAGTAGCCATTACTTTTAATGAAATATGCTAATCGTAAGTTCTTATTCTAATTGATGAATGTTCTTATCCTTATTGATGAATGTTAGTTCCACGTTGGCCGAGTGCAATTCGCGCTCGGCTACCAATCTGGTGGTCCGAAGTTTGATTCTCGGCTCGCCCAAAGCGGAACCAGAGGAATTTATATATTTCTGGTAGAAATTCATTTCTCTATACAATGTGGTTCAGATCCCATAATAAGCAGTAGGTCCCGTTGCTAGATAACCAATTGGTTCCTAGTCACGTAAAAATATCTAATCCTTCGGGCCAGCCCTAGGAGAGCTGTTAATCAGCTTAGTAGTCTGGTAAAACTAAGATATATACTTATTGTTGAGTGTTGTAAATTTCCAAAGTATATTAGTATCAGTTTCTAGATATCACCACAGCCTGATTAGTCTTTGTTTCTCATATTTGGTTCCAGCTTGGAACTAAACCTAAATGTATCCCCGGTAAAGGTCACATATTACTGTGGGTAACGAAAATCAAAAGGTTTCATAACTGAAACACTATACTCGAGATATAGTACCAAGTTCATGTGCATTCCCATCTGACCATTTCTTTTGTACCAGACCATAGTTCAAGATGTCGCAAGCTTTTCATTGAAAACTAAAATACCTTTGTGCACGACTGCTCACCTCCATCAATACCTGTAACAATCCTGCTTTTCTACAAAAACTGTATCAGCATACCATCCTATTTATTTACTGGAGTTGGTTCTAACAAGTAGCTTAGCTGTATGTCATTCATTTGGTTATAACCATCTTCCTCTTTATTATACAAATATAGTCCTCATATAACTGCACATGGTATACTATACATATTTTTGTTCTCTGTATAGGCTCAGTGACCATGTTTAGACACATTTTAACTTGTTCCAAAAAAACTACTGTATTTCCCAACCTTTCTGATTACTACTACATACTTGCGATTCTAGAAGCCCCCATCATACTTGCTTATACTTGCTTCACTTAGAAATCCCATGGCACTGGGGCAAAAGTGCTTCTCTTGTGTTATGAAATGGCAAAAATATTCCAGCTCCTTTTCCTCAGATATAAATAACCTTTACTCTTTTGCAATTTGTTTTTGATTATTGCTTAGAATGGGGGATCTTCAATCACAAATGACTTTAGGTAACATCAGTGTCATTTAATGAGATTATGCAAAGGTTGTCCGACCACATCTCTTCCCCCATAGCCTTTCATTTGAACTCTTATTTTTCTTTTCTTTTTCAGAGATATCAGAATATGACTCTCAAGCTACCATTTAAATTTCAGAGCCAGTACACCTGATATATCAATTGTGTAGGTGTCATGGTGTCATTCTTGCATTGTTAAATGAAAATGCACTTTTTGGAACAATGAGTTTTATTTAGAACTAAACAAACTATTGAATGAAACTCGAAGAACATCGCTTCCTCCCAGTACAGACACCCCTGTGTTTTCAGGCAGCATTTTCTTTTATTCAAGAGAATTGGTTCAGCAAGTCAGGTAAACAACATCCTGTTCCAACTAATTAGCATTTAGTGGAGATCAATCACAGTGTCAGTTGGAAAAACTTCAGTTCCTCAAGGATCTACAACAAAGTTTCAAAATCACTTTGCACAAGCATCCTGCAGTTTTGTGGCTAATCCTGCTGGAGTTGCAGGAGGCAGTGTTCATGGCATGTGAATGTTCCAATTTTCTCCAAAAATGAGGTTTCCACTCACTTCAGGACTATGCCTTGAGCCACAGCGTTTTCAGTGTCATACATGGGTTCTCATACTTGAGAGATTCTAATGGTTTCATTTCCATTTCAATAATTTAATTTTTTTTTTTAGCTGTCAGTGCTAGTAAAATTGTCATTAGGCCAGCTGAAGGGACAGTGCTTATTCTCTTACTGTCATGATCATAATATATTAAACTGTGAATTGTAATTTTTCCAACTTCAGGCTTATATCACCAGCAGCCAGTGTGTACTGTTCACCTTACTTACGAAAACAGTTACCAAAGTCTAGATATTACAACTGCTTTGTTGGTGTTGCAACATTGCTTAATACCTATAATTATAGAATAATCTATTTTCATGGATATACAAGTCAGAAACTTTCCTGGATATACGAGTCAGAAACTAACTGAAAATCTATTATTTGTAAGCTTCAGAAATCTGCATGGATGCTGATGGCTAACTATGCTAATTATTATGTCTTACCCTGTAGTTTCCAATTTTATCCCCAGCAACACCAGTGAAGAAAGGCTGACATATGTAGAGAACAGATGTAACTTGCATAGTGATACCTGTCTGGTATTCTGTCAGTCCAAGTGCTTTTTGATGAATGGTGAAGTGTGGCCATAAAATCATAAAAGCTGCAATTAAAAGATAGGATCACATTCATGGGTTTTATTGTTTTCATACATTATAATCAACATAAAAATGGGTACCTTTTCCCTCTATGAGGAAGGGTAGGTTGATACCCCATACTGACTTATCTGCTGTTCAAAATAAGAAATTCACATTTGAACAATACCAAAAGGGGAAAACTTTCAGAGATATCATTGTATGATGAGACAAAAAAAAAAAAAAAAAGTTAAGATGTCAGATATGAAGGTTTGACATACAACATCCTAAGGAAAGCAATGGCATCCTGGTACGTAGTAGGCAGTCCCCGGCTTACAATCGTCGTAAGCCGGAAAATCGTCAAAAATCCAAAGAAAACCTTACTTTTAATGCTTTGGGTGTATTAAAAACTATGTAAACTGCATTTTTATTGCATTTTTCATAAAAAAAAAATATTTCAAATATCCCTTAAACGCCGACTGGACGTATTATATGTCGACTAAAATTGTCTGTCGGGTGCTAAGCGGACGTACGGTACGTTGACTACAAAAGGTTTTCTAAATATTCGCGGAAAAATAGTTATAGGCCTAGTTTGCAAAAAATTTTAAATCACGCACCTTGAGGGATGCTGGGAGTTCACCAATCACGCAGTTGTTTTGTTTACAAACATTACTCAGGTGCGCATGTGCAAATTGCTTTCTTCTTGCACTAGAAAGCATCAGTGACGCATCAGAAATTCTTTTGTCACATTGTCGTAATTTTTGCCCCATTTTATATTAGCCGTTACATAGAGTTTTATATATGAAAATATGCGCAATTTTATGTAGAATACAACAAAAAACAACTCATGGTTGTAGCTTTTATAAGTTTTGAAATATTTTCATATAAATAACGATAAGTGCCAAAATTTCAACCTTTGGTCAATTTTGACTCGACCGAAATGGTCGAAAAACGCAATTGTAAGCTAAAACTCTTACCTTCTAGTAATATTCAATCATTTACCTTAATATTGCAACAAATTGGAAGTCTCTAGCACAATATTATGATTTATGGTGAATTTTTGAAAAAAAACTTTTTCCTTATGTCCGCACGGTAACTCGGCTGAAAATCTCAGAAATTGTTTTGTCACTTTGTCGTAATTTTTGCACCGTCTTATATTAGCAGTTACATAAAGTTTTATGAAAATGTGCGCAATTTCATGTAGAATACAACAAAAATAACGCATGGTTGTAGCTTTTATCAGTTTTGAAATATTTTCAAATAAATCACGATGTGCCCAAATTTCAACCTTTGGTCAACTTTGACTCGACCGAAATGGTCAAAAAACCCAATCGTAAGCTAAAACTCTTACATTCCAGTAACATTCAATCATTTACCTCCATTTTGCAACAAACGAAAAGTCTCTAGCACAATATTTCGATTTATGGTGAATTTTTGAAAAAAAAAAACTTTTTCCTTACGTCCGCGCGCGGTAACTCGGCTGAAAATCTCAGAATTTCTTTAGTCACTTTGTCGTAATTTTCGCACCGTTTTCTATTAGGCGTTACATAAAGTGTTATGCATGAAAATGTACGCAATTTCATCTAAAATACAATAAAAAATAACTCATGTTTGTAGCTTTTATCAGTTTTGAAATATTTTCATATAAATCACGATAAGTGCCAAAATTTAAACCTATGGTCAACTTTGACTCAACCGAAATGGTCGAAAAATGCAATTGTAAGCTAAAACTCTTACATTCTAGTAATATTCAATCATTTACCTTAATTTTGCAACAAACGGGAAGTCTTTAGCACAATATTTCGATTTATGGTGAAAAAAAAAAACTTTTTCCTTACCTCCGCGCGCAGTAACTCGGATGAATATATCAGAATTTCTTTAGTCACCTTGTCGTAATTTTTGCACCGTTTTCTATTAAAGTGTTATGCATGAAAAGGTGCGCAATTTCATGCAAAATAGAACAAAAAATAACTCATGGTTGTAGCTTTTATCAGTTTTGAAATATTTTCATATAAATCACGATAAATAGAAAAAATTCGACCTTTGGTCAACTTTAACTCGACCGAAATGGTAAAAAACAGCAATTGTAAGCTAAAACACTTAAAATTCTAGTAATATTCAATCAATTACCTTCATTTTGCAACAAACGCAAAGTCTCCAACACAATATTTCGATTTATGGTGAATTTTTGAAAAAAACTTAGTTTTTAGGTCTGCGCGTTACCCATGCGTCATTTAGTGATAATATTTTTTCTGTGTTGTTTTCATCGTTTTACAATTTGTATACCAAAATCATCGCAATTTAGTGTACAATACAACGAAAAAAATTAACTCATTAGCCGGCATACGACAGACACTTTGGTAAATAGAGGCTTGGCGTTTACGGGATAATGATTATTTTGCATTTTTGGAGTCATATTTCTTCTGCCAGATCAGAGTCATAAGCAACATAACCCTGGATCACTTGTCGTAAACCTGGAAATCATTTCTGCTGAATATAATTGAAAGGCGTTGTAACCTCGGACATCGTAAGCCGAACCCGTTGTAAGCCGGGGACCATTATTTTGAGAGACATTACCAAAACCAAAAAGATGAATGTCTCGAAATTCTTCTGAGCACTCTGACTTAACTGAAAGTCTTAGAATTCCAGTGAGAGTGGTAGCTCCTGTTTCTTACTTTGTAATTCATTGTGTGGTTAATCACATCCGTTATTTTGTCAACAGAAGAACTGACTTTTATCCATACAGGTGCATTGATGAGTTTATTGTCTTCCCTGAGAATCCACATCTCTCCAAAATCAGATCACCCTTCCTTCCTAAATGGGTTCAGTTATTTCATTCAGGTCATTCTGTATAGACGACGAAGCTTTTAGTTTACTACATGCTTTAGCTGCAACATTTTCCTTTGTCTACATTGTCCACGTCATCATTTCTGCCTTAATATTGAAATAATTCTTTTGGTTGTATCAACATTGACTGTTGTGTTGCTAGGAACTTTAGTGGTTCGCATCAAGATTAGGCTTACAAACATAAGTTTTTATCCAGAAATTGCCAGTGGTATTAGCTGTTACCATTACATGTTTAAACCTATTATGTTATATAATCTCTAAAGTGAGTTTTTGCCCTTTGCAGACCTATTCCAGAGAGCATTCTTTCTCACAACAATGAGTCGCAGTTGATGAAAAGGCTTAGTGTTCCTACCTTGCTTACCATCCCCTCCATTCAAGTGGAGAAGTAGCAGCCACCCACATTTCAAAGTTTAAATATCTGCAAATGTCAATCTTCTGCAAGCCTTGTTTTGGCTTATAATATCTTCTAAGACAATGGAAGGTTTCTTTACTTCTTTCTACTGTACCTTGATTCCCAACAAAATCCAAATGACTTACCTAACCACTACACTGTTAGTGCTGTGTTGACTGTTCTGTTAGGATGCTCACACTAAGGGAGACATTATTACGCTTGACAAATTTTTCCTTCTTCACAGCCTACCACCAAGATGGCCAAGATTATTGGAAATAGGCTTTGGGGTTTAGGAGATAATCTGTAAAATTGCAGCGCTCATACAAGACAATATTTTGACCTCAAGACAGATACCTCAAGGGACTGAGTCTCATCAGTCCTCTTCAGGGTCTTAGAATTTATTCCATCAGTGACATTGCAATAACAGCAGCTATTCTCTGAGCTCTTTTCAACTTGGTATTGTTGAACCATAGTTGACAGCTTTGTTAATATTTTGCTTTATTTTTTTCAGTATCATTTCTATGCCATCACCACCAAACTGTATGGAAGGATTCGCCTGTGCTGGAAGAGCACTGAAAGCATAAAACAATGCCATAACTATCAGCAGCACAAGCATTCTTTAAAGTGAACAACTTAACTGAATGAGCCTTTCCTTTTGTCTCCTGCTGACAAAAACAGCATTTATCCCTGATAATTTTCTAATGTGGCTTTGTTTTTCTTGCCAATATTAATATTTTTGTTTTGTTATCCAATGGTTTATGCTGAAAGTTTATTGATGAGTCAATGAGGGCAAGAGTGATCTGACACGTAGATGTGGAAACACTGCAGTGCTGAAGGCCTTTTAAACCTATCAAGCCAAATATCAGCAGAATGCAGTATTGCAATGCAGGAGTTTACAAACCCACCATACACATCTTGAGAGAAGCAAGGATGAACAGACACTAAGCTGATCTGACAAGTTCAGTTCAAAACTCCCTTTTCTTTTCAGTCTTTTCACCGAGGTACATCATTATGGCTCCAAATGGTGCTCAATTATGTGTAAGTGGTTAAACTGGACAAAGAATCATCCATCAAATGACTGACAGATAGGTTAAGGCAGTGTACGTGGAGAAAACTCCTGTCAAGGTCACCCCTGATTGAACCACTAATTCTACTCTTCTCCTTATTTTTTCCATGGGTCTCTACAACTTGAGATATACCTGCCTTTTCTCAGTCCTCTTTGAAGCCAGGTGTCTCCCAAAATCTGGAAGGCCACAGCTGGCTCACATAATGCCTGAACATGTTGGAGATGCCATCCTCGAAAAAGGTTCAGTACTCCACAGAATACCACAGAAGCTTTGATAAAGATGGTGTAATAGCACATTTATAACTCCACTCCCGTTGTCTTTGCCAGACGAACACAAGCCATTCATAAAAACAAATTTGAGAACATCATAGCCCTCATTGCAATTGGCAGCTTTGTTTTGTAATGAGGAGGAGTATATAAGTGACAATTTATCACTACAATAACCAATGAAATGAAGAAATGGGATTCCACAATAGTTAAATCACAAAGGCTACATTGGAGGAATCTTTCCATAACACTACACCAATTGGGGAAGATATTGATCTCCTTGTCATCTTCCTTTACTAAGAATGGTTGTAGAGTAAGAGGTTGTACTTCAAACAAGAAAGTCCAAAGCTGAAAACTGTTAATATAGAAGTCTTACCTGCCATCAATTATTACTAATCTAAACCTTGACTGGCTGTGATTCAATATAATTAATCTTATGTGTTGGCAAAGAGATTCTTCCTGCCTTTAAAATAAAAAGAAAAATAGAAGCCTTTCAAATACGTGCCAAAGCATTCAATATCCCTAATTAAACAACAGGTTTTATTAATGAACAAGAATGCTAAGTCATGGTTGTGCTCTGTGTCAGCAAATACACAGGTTACAATGGCTTCTCCAAAAAAGATGTCCTTGCTTTGTTGACTGTCATGGCAAAGTTTGTTTGTTTGTTTGTATGGTGTTTTTACATTGCATGAGACCAGTGGTTATTCAACAACGGAACCAATGGCTTTACTGACTTCCAAACCACATCGAGAGTGAACTTCTGTCACCAGGAATACACGTCTCTCACACCTCAATAGAATGCCCGAGAATCGAACTCACCAAGGTGGCAGGCCAAGACCATACCGATCACGCCAATGAGGCACTTGTCATGCCTGAGCGTTCTATCACCTCAAGCTACAAAAGCTTTAAAGTTCCAGCATGCAATAGATCATGGTCTGGATGGACGACGACAACATTATGGGTACTGGATCACCTTGAGGTGGAAGTGGGTAGAACCTCCAGAAATTACTAGTTCTCTTCATCTAGGTTATTTCAAGAATTAATCTTGCTCCAACAGACTCTTGAAAGTCATTCATTCCAACATTTCTGATGCCTTTATAACACTATGCAGCTCTTGCAAGAACTTTGGACTAGAGTGGTACCTCGGTTTTCATACATAATCTGTTCCGGAACCTCCAACAATATCTGGAACGTACGAAAACTGAAGCAATAATTCCCATAATGAATAATGTGAAGAGCATTAATGTGTTCCAGACCCCCAAAAATATTTTTAAAAAATACATATTACAGTGAATAAACAGTTTTACATACAGAAAACAATGGGAAATAATCATAAATGAACAATGAAATGAATAATGAACATTTAACATCACTTACCTTCATGGTAGACTCTTGCTAGCGTATGGAAGACGGAGAGGAGGGGGGAGGGAGGAGGAGAGGTTGCTGTTTGGAAGGCGAATCCCCTTCCAGAAAGACTTCAGGTATCATGAACTTATCTGGGGTTACTTCTCTACCTTTTTAGTGGCACTATCTGAGGTTACTTCCCCACTTCGTATTTTACTGACACTAGGACCACTAGGCCCCTGCTGAATAACAAAACAGTCCAGACATTTGTTTCAGACATCTCTTAAATATCTGCCTAAAATGATACAAAGCATTATCATTAAACATGTTAGAGACACAGATTACAAAGTCTTTGTTAGGATGGTATGTCTCAAAAAAAATTTGGATATCACTCCACTTTCTTCAATCACTGAAGTAGGCACAGTATCCCCTCTCTCTTCCTCCTCCTCCTCCTCCTCCTTGGATTCCTCATCTGCCATCTGTTGCTGTTCCTGCTGAAGGTCTTGCAGCTCCTCCGTGGTTAGCTCTCCCTTGTGGGCATCCACTAACTCTTCCACATCCTCACATCCAACCCCATAGACTTCCCCAGAGACACAATAGATGCCACAACAGGCGTAGGGTCGTTAGGGTCAGCCTCAAACCCTTCAAAATCCTTCTTGAGGTAACACTAGCTAAGGCTAGAGTTCATTGCACTGGAAGTCACTCCCTGCCAAGCCTTAGCTATAGGCTGATGCAGTTGAAGATATTGAAGTGAGCCTTCCAGAACTCTCTTAGGGTCAATTCAGTGTCTGAGGTCACTTCAAAGCACCTTTGAAATAGTGCCTTGGTGTAGTTTCTTGAAATTTGAAATGATCTGTTGTTCCATGGGCAGAATGAGAGGAGTGGTATTAGGGGGCAAGAACTTCACTGTGATGAATTAAAATTCATCCAGCAACAGGTCTTCCAAGCCAGGAGGATGTGCAGGAGCATTGTCCATTACCAGGAGGCAGTTGAGGGGCAACTGATTTTCTTGCAGGTATTTTCTCACACTCAGGCCAAACACTTCATTGACTGAAACAACAAAAACTTGTCTCATGACCCATGCCTTTTTATTGGCCTTCCACATCACAGGCAATTGATTCTTTATGACAATGTTTTTCTTGAACACTCGGGGAGTTTCAGAGTGATACACAAGTTGGAGTTTGATTTTTAAATCCCCATTGACATTCCCACAGATCAAGTGGTAGCCTATCCTTCATAGGCTTGTGCCCTGGCAATGAACTTTTCTCCTGCATGGTGTAGGTCCATTTTGGCATTTTTTCCCAAAACAGGCCTGTCTTGTCACAACTGAAGACCTGTTGTGGGAGGAATCCTTCAACCTCAAAATACTCTCTGAATTCACCAACGAATTCTTTGGCGGCATGCTTATCTGAGCTTGCAGCCTCTCCAAGCTGGCCTTGAGATCACCAAGAGCATCACTAGTTGTTGGCATTTTCTTACTTAAATCAGCATGCAACATCCTAGCTTTCATACAAATGATTGCTTCGGAAACACTACCCCCCCACTAACTATTTTTCATTGATCCACCCCAACAGCTTCTCAACATAGAATATGGACTGGGATCCATTGGAAAACCTTTGGTGTCCATTTCTTAGGGGCTTCAACAATATAATGACTCGCCTGCTCAGACAAAGACACTGCAATGGCGCACTTGGCTATAAATTAATTATTTATGTACAACAGGTTTTGAACCAAATTATTTCATGGTTAAATTGTCATGTTAAATTCACATCACAGGTTCATTGTCACTGGTCAATCCACCAATTTCACTGACAAAAAAAGTTTAATTTTACAAGTTATGTTGACAGCCATATTAGAAAATGGCCGCTTTAATAGTATACATAGTTCATGTGGAGAATTTGTGGCTTCTAGCCTCTGCAATGTACCGTACTCAAAGAATAATTTAATTTTCCAAGTGCTGGGACCTATGAGGCCATTCAGCGTTGAAAGGAAAACAGAGTAGAAGGTTACAAAGGTATAACAGGAAGAAAACCTCGCAGTTGCACTATGAAACAATTGTTAGAAGACGGTGGAAAGTAAGATGGAAGAAAGAGGTTGCAGCTAGGGGTCGAAAGGACACTGCAAAGAACATCCAAGTAATGACTACAATACAGGCATGAAAGTGCACTGACAGCACCAACTCCCTACAGGATATAATACTTTTCTTGCTGGATCAGGTTTCTCTTAGAAAAAATTCAATTTCACAAAAATCAGTGTGCATTCCCATCAGCTGTTGATATGGAGGATCCACCATTCATGTGGGCCTCATTGTGTCCAACCATAACATGCACTACACTGCTAAATTTTTTGGAAATTACAAAAATGGTTTATATTTTTTTTTTCTTGCAAGGTAGGGTTGTTAACATTGCACTGTTTTATATTTGGCCGGTTAGGACCGACATATCTTTTGCAATATCAATGGTATTTCAACCTGTAAACCCATCATGAAATATAGATAAAGGCTAATCTACCCATAACTTAATGATTAGGTCTGAGAATTAGTTTCAAATCATGACATGAAAGAATCACATTATAAGGAGATTCATTCTCATAATTCAATATAAGCGGCCCCTGGTGTCAGGGTTAGAGAGAGAGAGAGAGAGAGAGAGAGAGAGAGAGAGAGAGAAAGTCACCTTTCTCAGAATACTAACATTTCCTCCATCTCTCTATTTATCATTTTTAGTTATTAAATAAGTTATAAAAGCAAAAGAGAAGGATATCGTTAGCAGTGTTATATAAGAACTTAACGCAAACAGTTGTTTTGCTTCAACAACCAAACTGAATCTGATAATAACAATGTTTTGGCTTTAATTTCAGCCATCGTATGATATTAAAAAATTACTGTTATGTTACAAATGACGTTAATTAAGTAAAACAAGACATATTTTTTTTACGTTACGTATACCTTTATTTGGTATGGAGAAAATATTAGCAAGGAAATAGAGTACAGCTAAAGTTAAGCTGCAGTCGTAGCTGAAGCTGAGAAAAATAAATGTTCACACTGCTAATGACTACAAATTATTGTGCATCAGCAACATGGATGCAACTCCACGGCAAACAGTGGAGAAAAAAGTATTTTAATAAAAAATACTGGCCATAAAAGAGTACATTTTACTGTTGTTTTCACGCAGATAGAAGATAAATACGTAAATCTCGCATTATTATGAAATAGGATGAAAATAGCGAATGGAATCTGTTTTTTACACTTAAAAAACAGTCCCTACACCATCTATTAATGAAAAAATAAACTAGTTCACAGCAAGATGTATTTAAGTCATGTTTCAACTTAAACACACTTCATATAACGAAAAATAACTTTGTCCCATGTGAATAGAGCGAGCCAAGGAAAAGATGCATATTCGTTATGTTTGTATTTTGTGATGCTGTCTCGGCATTCGGCCTAAACCATTGACAACCAGACAACGGTGCTATACCTTACAGAGGGTAAAACCCAGATATGAATATATTGAACACGCGCCATAAAACAGAAATGCTGGTAACTAATACCAACGGTAACTGGGATCTGCCTGTACTTGGATGCAATTATCACCACCTAATTATAAACAATAGAAAACTGAATCATGGTACGAATTGTAGTAATAGTACTAGAAGAAAAATTAGTAGTAGTTTTAATAGTATATAGTAATGTACGAAGTAGCGGGAATTACCTTTTAAAAGGGCTCTTTATTGAGAGAGCCTCCTCTCATCATGAATGTATGAGCAAATGCAATAATCAATGGTGAAGCTCCTCACCTGCCAATAAGAGGATGTAGATGCACTTCAAGATGAGCAACTGACGGTTGAAGAGGTCATTGAGAAAATCTCTGATTCCTTCAAAGGGAGACATTGCTCTCTGGTCCCTTCTCCAGTAATTTCTGGAAGAATAAATCCCCTTCTGTAAGAACTGCTGTTATTAAATGAATCACGAAAGTGGAATGACAAGGCATAGACCATCAAGTACGAACATTTGCCTTTCTGTTAAAATTGAGAGAGAGAGAGAGATGAGAGAGAGAGAGAGAGAGAGAGAGGGACCTTACCTTACCTTACAGACTTTACATCTTGTTCGGGTTGCCCGGTTCCCGGCCCTCAGTGTGAGGCACCTGCTAGTGTCTACCAGAGAGTTGCTAGTGCATCTTCCGGTATATTTGACATCTTCCAATCTTGGATGGTCTGGGATGCAGCTTAGATATTCTTCGAGCTTATTCTTAAACACATCTACGCTCACTCCTGATATATTCCTCAGATGAGCTGGCAACGCATTGAATAGACACTGCATTGTCGATGCTGGTGCGTACTGGATTAATGTCTTGTGTGCTTTCCTTCTTTTTTCTGGTATTGTTTTGGGCACTATTAATCTACCTCTGCTTGCTCTTTCTGATATTTTTAGCTCCATGATGTTTTCGACAATTTTGTTTTTTTCTATCTGTTTCCATGCCTGAATTATCATTGTTGCTGTTCTCTTCTCCTTTCTAGACTATATAATTTTAAGGATTGTAGTCTTTCCCAGTAGTCAAGATCCTTAACTTCTTCTATTCTAACTGTAAAGGATCTTTGTACACTCTCTATTTGTGCCTATCCTTTTGATAGTGTGGGTACCATATCATATTGCAATATTCATGTGGACTACGAACATATGTTTTATAAAGCATAATCATGTGTTCAGCTTTTCTTGTTTTGAAGTGCCGTAGCAACATTCCCATTTTTATTTTGCTTTACATTTACCAATAGAATTGCTATTTGATCATTGCAACATGTTCCTATTCATCATCACACCAGGTCTTTAACTGCTTCCTTATTTGTGATTGTCTCATTATTAGGTCCCCTATATGTATATAGCTTTCCTTCTCGGTCTCCATAATTTATTGATTCAAATTTATCAGAGTTAATACCATCCTATTTACCTCTGCCCAATCATATGCCTCTGTTAAGGTCTCTTTGTACGCGTTCCTATCTTCCATCACAAGTAATTTTTCTACTTATTCTTGTGTCATCGGCGAAACTACTCACTACCGAGTCCTTAACATTACTGCCTATGTCTGCAATCATAATAACAAACAGTATGCAGCTAACACCATACCTTGTGGCACACCGGAAATTACCTTAGCTTCATCCGATTTCTCATCGTTTGCAATAACTATCTATGTTCTATTGTGTAAAAATTTCTTTTAACCATCTTCCTACTTTATCCACTATATTATGTTTTCTTAATTTTCTTCGCTAATATATTATGATCTATCTTGTCAAAACCTTTTGCAAAGTCTAGATGAACCACATCTGTTTCATTTCTGCTTTTATATTTTTGTATATGTTCTCACGGTGGACTAACAGTTGGGTTTGTGTACTTTTTCCGGGTACAAAACCAGTTGTCCTATATTAAAGAAATTATTTTTTATTAAATGTTTCATAATATTTTTTTTATTACCCTTTCATATACTTTCATAATATGTGATGTTAGACTCTTGATCCACTTTTGAAAGTAGGGGTAATATATGCTAATTTGTGCTCATCATAAATCTTGCCTGTATCTACAACTTTGTCTTAATAATATTGCAAGTGGCTTTGCGTTAGAATGAACTACTTCCTTTAATAAAATAGCAGGTACCCATCAGGCCCTGCTGCAGCTCCATTTTTAATTTCATTAATAGCCTGCACAATATCAGCTTCATTAATATAAATGTCTGCTAAATATTCACTATTTTCATCCCTTACTGCTATATCTTATCTTCATTATCAATTCTTGGGGTGAATTCTCTCTTATATCGTTCTGGCAATATGTTGCATATTTCCCTTTTTTCATTCATTAATCTCCCATCAATTCTTAGAGGGCCTATTTCTATTCTTCTTTTATTCATCTTTTTCACATACGAGTACAATAGTTTGTGGTTTTGCTTGATATTTACTAGGGTTTTTTTTCTTCCAAGTCCCTTTTTTTTATTTTCTTTTGATTGTATAATCTTTTGTTCTGCATTTTCTATCTTACTTTTTAGTTCGATAACTTTCCACGCATTTTTTTCTTTTGCAAGACCTTTTTTCCACTTCTGAATTTTCTGGAACAAGATCCTTCTGTCTCTTGGTATGCCTGACTGATGTTTACTTATTTTCGTCTTCGGTATATATTTATCCACTATTTTTCTCTAATATTTTATATAATATCTCCGTATTTACCTTTATATCATCACATACGAAAATGTTATCCCAATCTTTGCTTAATTCTCATTTATTCTGGACCATTTTATATTTTTACTGTAGAAGTTGTATTTTCCATATCCTTCCCACTTTTTCATTTCTTGCTTATCTCTGTTTTCACTTACTTTGGAATGGACTGTTTAAATTCTGACATACTCGCATTCTAAACTATTATTTCTTAACATAATTCACCTCGCTCACAAATACTAGGTCTAAAGTATTTTCCTGTCTTTGTTGGCAGGTGATTTATTTGTTGAATGTTGTATTCTAGTAGCATATCTAATAGTTTTTCGAATTGCTCTTATCTTCTGCACTACTATTACTCTTCTTTTTTTATATGTATAAATACAACCACAATCTCCTATTCGTTCTTTCCAGTCTACGAAAGGAAAGTTAAAGTCTCCGGATAGGAGAATAGTCCTGTCCTTGTGATTTCTACATATATCTCCAATTTTTTCTATTATTGTCTCAAACTCTGTAGTATTAGGGGTCTATATATTACTATGTTCATTAATTTTTCAGATTCAAATTCCACCGCTATTAGTTCACATTCTGAGTTACTATATTTCTCATATATTTTTCCTTCTTTTTTTGTCTTTCCCATATATTGCGGTTCCCCCTGATTCCTATTTTTTTCTATCTGATCTATAAGTTTGGAACCCTTTTATTTGATCGTCATTACCAGTCTCTTGGGAATACCAGGGTCACTTATATTCATTATATCTATTTGCTTTTCAATTTGGGTTAGTTTCTTCTAAGTACTCTATTTTTCTTTTTGAGTTACTCGTAACTAAACCCTGCGCATTCATCACTATGATGGTTTGCATGTTATCTCCTTCATTTAATATGGGTAATAATAAGGATTTTCCCACGTCTCTTTCCTGTTTTGGTATGTTGTTTTTTCTTCGTTTCCAGAAATTCTGACATTAAAAAATCCAACTTTTCCATAAAATTTGATCTTCCTTCATTATAATTATTCATTTTGTGTCTGAATCTGCAATTTTCTCCATATGTGCAATATCCCCTAGCGTCGTACATACAGTATTTGTCTCTTGAGCTGTAGTATCTTGGAGCTGAGGCTTGGAAACTTAATTTGACGGACACTCCATATTCGCGGGATGAGGGCTTGCCTTTTTTTCCGTTGACCTCATATACTTTGTTCCTCCTTCTTTATTTGTTCTTTTCCTAATTTCGGATTTTATTATTTAAATTGATTAATTTAATTTCATTTTGATGTTCATGGATTACCAGGGTGCAATATTTACAATTTTTTTGTCGAAAAAAAAACAAAAACGTGGGAAAAAACTTTACAAAATCCTTCTCCTTCTTGTAGGTTTTTGCATATTTTTGGGGATGTAGATCTCTGCAATTATCATAATAGGTCAGAAGAGAGAGAGAAACGGAGAGAGAAGAGGCGAGTGTGATGAGAGAGGAGAAGAGAGAGAGAGAGAGGAGCGAGAGAGGTGGAGTGGAGAGAGGAAGGAGGGAGAGAGAGAGAGAGGAATTTACCAAATGCGTGTTTAACATTACAGAAATTTATAAATGTATGTTTAAAATTTTCAGTACTTTGTTGATAAGGACGGTACTATTATACCATTACAATTCTATTTCATTACCAGTTACTTATAACTTCTATTAATCTGTTTACAAATCTGTTCATTGCTATTTGTTACACATTTTCAGTTTACAGCAATCCCCCATTTCGACTCGTTCCACATAAAATTTACGCACATGAAGAACAGGAACAAACCGCAATGTGTATCCACAATATATGTTTTCCTCTATCACTGGTCCTGCGCTATGATCTGGGTCTGCACTCTCGACCTCATATAATACCGTCAGTTTTGACACTTCCCCATCTCTCTCAATTAATACATATGTTTTTAAATAATAAAGGATAATTTCAAGGTTACCAAGGCATCACATTGTTGCATAAGGAGTTCATAGACAAACTGAAGATGCTTGAGGAAATCCTTACTCATTTGAATGTTGACTCACCTATTACATCTAGTTTGATATCTCTACAATGACTTCAATGCTATAAATGAACATTTTGGCGATGAGAAAATACTTTTTTTTACTGTAGTCTCAAACAAATCTGGCATTTATGAATCCTGTTTTGTTTATATAAAAAAATTTCTCGGCGCAAAGTACAACTTACCGCATTCCCATGATGACGTAGCATAGAAAACACGATGCAAAACGCTGGGATGATTAAAAAATACTTTACCACATCCAAGAATGACAAACTGGCGAAGAGACAAAACACTTTAGTAATCCCACATTTGGATACAGACAATGCCATATTTACAACACACCCACAACGTTAGGCCTACCTGATTAGAGAAGCGAGAATTTACAGGACGACAGAAATGGCAAACAGATTCTGGCTCCAGGCTGTACGAAAGTGAGACACTGGGCTCCTGCTAATGAAAACCCTTGAGCCAGGGCACTTAACAACTGATTGTCGTCAGTGGATCACTTAAAGACCTCTTCCACCGCTTCCTGTCTGTTTAAGCGTAGGCACATTTAGGTTATGTTGTCCATTTAGTGTCGGTTTAATGCGGTGGACTTAAGGAAGTCATTATAACCTCACTTTTACTTATTTAGTGCGCGTACATTAATTCTGTCTGTTAGTGACTGTGATATCAAACTGGAGAAATTGCAATCTATAATAATAATAAATTCAGAATGGATCTTCTTTGTCCTCCCCTGGGTGACAGTAGGGAAGATACGACACAGCCACCCACCCCCTGCAAACAGGTTTGTCGGCCATGGGTGGGGGCGGGGGTAAATAGGGAAATAGGAGGGTAGGAATGGAATGGAATGGAATATGGAATTTAGGCTTGAAGCCAAGCACTGGAATCCAAGGGATTATTCCGCACTGTAATGAATTTAGTTTGCGATCTACATCAGTGAATTTTATGGAGTGAATAAATAAAATAATAAATTATTTTAAAACTATGGTAAAAATTGATATTTGGTAAGAACTGATATCCTCCATAAAAAAATTAAAACCTTGAATTTAGGATATGCATATAACTTTTAGTGTAAAACAGTAAAAAATAAAAAATACATACATAAAAATACTTATATACACAACTACAAGTGTATATACTATATGGCAATGTACCAAGAGGTCAGACATCAAATTTCATTATAGACGTTAATGCCTATAAGGAATGCCACAATGTTATTAACATCTACACTACGACCAAGCAGTTCTGCTATATCCCTGCCCACTAACCCATGTCTTTGCCGTGCTGCAGCATACCTACGGTAAGAAGAGAGTCAAACTGTTTAGTACAGATTGGTGCAGCTTCCCCATCTAAAAGGAATCTGTGGGTTAATTGAGTGTGGCCGATTCTCAGACGACATATGTATTACAATTTCTACCCTACGGTTTTGTTGGAATCCAGATGCCCAATGTTCAATACTTTGTCTGATCTTCCTGTACTTTTTATTGTTGGTCAGAAGGGGAGAAGACCGACGTGCTTGCCATTTATTTTTGATATATGAACGAATAGTCTATTTCATGTCAGTAGCCGAAATATGGTGGAATAGAATGTCATCTTCAGTAATGACATCTCTTGCTTCATAGTCAGCAAGTTCGTTACCAGCAATACCTCCATGGGTAGAGACCCAGCAAAAATGGACTACTTACTAATTTGAATTTGGAAGAAATCCTATGCAACTATTCTTGAATATATTGAATAATTGGATGTTTAGGGTGCACTATAAGAATCTGAGTATATGGTGAAATCATTACCCTGTAGAGTAGAAACAATTTCAAGAGATTTGGCTAATGCAGTTAATTCGGCTGTAAAAATAGAGGCATTATTAGAAAGTCTGCCCACATATCAACTATTACCATGAACAACAGCACAACCAACACCATTTGATGTTTTTGATCCATCAGTGAATAATTTAACAGATCCCGAATGATCAAGAAAGCGAGCCTTCACTTCCTTGACATTAACTGATTTTTTAATAGCAGCTTTTTGACAGACCGATGGTTCTGGGGTCAACCAAGGAGGCAACTTAGAGCACCTTAATCTTTTGGTTTTTAAAAGACACATTGTCAACTGTAGCATTAATTCTTACATGAAAAGGTTTGGATGCTCTAGCATTTGCAAACTGATGAGAGTCGCTTTTGTTAAGAATGGATGCTGTAGGGTTTTCAGGGGAACCTCTAAATTTCAACATACTATGCCGCAATTCCCAGTTCCTCTCGACATAAATCAGTATATAAGCTTTCAACTGGTGATGTCTTAAATGCACCAGAGCATATCCTTAGACCAGCATGATGAACTACATCCAACTCCTTAAGTTTGCTTGTACTTGCTGAAGAGTAGACTTGGCAGCCATACTCAAGCTTAGATTTGCATAAAGTGTCATATAATCGTAAAAGTGACTTCTTATCAGCACCACAGTTAAAACCTGAGACTACTTTTAAAATGTTAAGGGATTTCTTTACCTTAATTTTCAAGGAGTCAATATCACTAGCCCATGTTAGCTTCTTATCAAAAATCATCCTTAAAAACTTCACCTCCTCCTCATATGGCATTAGTGTGTCTTTCAGCTTAATATTTGGGATGGTTTCCTTTCGAGTACTTCTAGAAAAACGAACTGCCACTGTTCTGGAAGGGGAGAAGTGAAAGCCATTGTCATCAGCGCAATTGCTGATTGCATTAACTGACTTTTGCAGGAAATTACACGCTGCAATAGCATCATAACTTGACATACATAGCAAGGTCATCTACAAATAAAGATGCCTTTATTGGAGATGACACATTAATGATGCTGCTTATAGCTGCAGCAAATAAGGTGACACTCAATACATTACCTTGTGGGACACCTTCCTCCAGCTCAAAAGCATCAGACAAGTTATTTCCAACTCTAACTTTAATATACCTATCACTTAGAAAGAATATAATGAAATTTAACATATTACCTTGTATTTCCATGTCATGAAGCTGTTTAATAATACCAAAACACCAAGTGGTGTCATACGCTTCTCTGAGATCAAAGAATACTCCAATAGTCTGACTGCATTTTGAGGAACCTAGCTGAATTTGGGATGATAAATCTTATTAGATGCCACATTAGTCTAGAATTCACCATTTTCTCAAACAATTTGCACACACAACTTGTAAGCGATATTGGCCGATTAGCTTGTAGGAAGATGTGGATCTTTCAATGGTTTCTTAATGGGAACAACAACTGCAATCTTCCAAGAAAGGGAAGGAATACCAGTTTCCCATATTTTGCTAAATATTTTAAGAAGATATAGCAGAATCATGCTATAAAGTTATCATTCCTGGGGGAAGTGGGTTCAGATGATGATAGAGCATCCCTTAATTCCCTTAAAGTTAACTTGGCATTATTAGATTCACAATTCAATGGAGGGTAGGGGAGACATCCACCACCTTCCTACAAACTTGTTTGTCTCTCCCAAGTGAGGGCAGGGTAGATAGGGAGGTAGCAGTGCTGGGTTGCAGCTTACGCATCATATACCAACAAGGTCGTTTATATATATATATATATATATATATATATATATATATATATATATATATATATATATATATATATATATATATATATATTAGCCAACTACCTTAAGGTGTTCAATACTCAGACGTTTTCTTGAACTTTGAAAAAATCGCAGAAAGAGAGAGCTATCATTAAGTACTACTGTGAAACTGACTGAAAGGCTCAATATCTGTCTTCAGATAATTTAAGTCCTTGGATTTTTGTTTGTTTGTATATCTGTCCACAATCATGTTATAAAGAATTCTCCTATACTACTATACTACTGAAAAACTGAACAGTATGGTGCAAGGTGATAACCTAAACTTTAGTAGATTTTACTTTGCACCTTACTCTTAAGATCATTGCTACTTCCTCGGCCATGTTGATTCACATAAGGGTAATTCTAACAGATACAGGACATAAACTAAGATGCAGTACTTACTTCTACAATTTACCCCTCGGCCTTCCTTTCCATGAATCATTTGATGTAGCCAAATTTTCTTGCAACAACCAAGATCAATCTGTGTCACCTAACACTAACATAACACCGCCAATTTCATGAAAATTTTGCTGGTAAGAGTTGCAATACCCATTAATACAACAAAGCCCATGATATAGTAAAATTCGAGTGAAACATGATGAAACAAACTATCTCACCCTGCAAAAATAACTTGAATCCTTAGTTAACTAGTCACCATCTTCAACCTCACAGAATGCTTAGAACCTCAATAAATAAATACCAAATAGATCTCTAATGTAATCTCTTCCGAAGGAAGTCAATCATTACTAATCCACATGTATAGATCTCATCAACGTTTCCTTGGTCTCTTATGCCCAGAGGTCACAATGAAAAGGAAATGGACATGGCTTCGACATGTCCTTCACACAACCCGAGAAAATAGTACTAGACAGCGCTGGCTGGGTTCTTATGGGCACCAGAAGTTTGGAAGACCCAAGCCTAGTTGTACGAGAACTGAGAGAAAGGAGGTCAGAGATGTGTGAAGATCTGGTAGATGAACCACAGAGAGATGCGAATGGCTGAATTTCACACAGGCCTTTTAGGGTCTGAGAGGAGGAGATGGTGTTAATGATGATGATGATGATGGTTGAAGCTCAAATGTAATAAGAAAAGAAGGAATGAATAGTCACTTTCCCCAGTTAGTTTTCTGCAATTACCCTTGCCTAGTCTTTGTTATCCTGAAAAGGTCCTAAAAACACACACACACACGATGTGACATATCTTCTGCAAGAAGTGGTCATTAAGAGCAGTACATATAGAAAACTAACATCTACTTGCAAAGAAAGATTCCTGTATCTGAACTGTGCTCAGTTTGAGTTTTATTTCTGGTGGTTAGACGTCAGCAACAGTCCACATCCCCTCCCCCACCTCTTCTCCCAATCACTACATTAAATTCAGGCTGAGCAGCGTATAGAAATGAAAGAAAAATTAATGCACAGCACGAAGCCTTCAAGAATAAAAGATACGAAAGTTGCCGATGGCACAACACAAAATGCACACCTTTTAACCAAATTGTCTGAGCTGAACTTTAAATGGAAAAATGTACTTTACATTTTTCTTTATTGTTAATAAAGGACAACTGAAACAAACAAAAAGCTTATTCTCTTAATACAAAACTTAGTCTAACTTAATACTACTATGACCCCGGAAGAACCTAAACCCGATTCCTTAATATTACAGCAGTCCGAGACCTAAAGCACTTAATACCTAACTCCTAACCCTAAATCTAGTGTTTCCTCCCTAACTATCAGGAGAACCTTAACCTTATTAAAGAACCCTAGTCTAATACTTCAATCTAAATCTACAATCCTCCCATCTTAATACCATCAAAAAGAACCCCTTCCATTACTAGTTTTCCCAACTTTGGTCTTCCAGACTTCATTTTGGAAATCAGCTTGCTAAGCATCAATCTTGTTTAGTTATCTACTATAGCCTTCTTTTGTTTCTTTGTATGGCGCTTTTACATTGCATGGAACCAATGGTTATTCAGCAACGGGTATATCCTTTCTACTAGACAGACTAACCAGTGTTTTCTTTCGCCTTTAATAGCTGTCGAAGTTTATTCGAAGAAAGTATACCAAGACTGGCACCTTTTAGGGTTTAGCATCATATATGGAGGAACAGGAAAAGGGAGTGGCACATAAGTGTTTGTTTCTCCAATCTAGCAGCTTCATTTTCTTTATCCCCTCTCTTCACTTTTACTCTATTTTCAACTACTCCTCTTCTTTAGTCTTTCTTTGACTACTTTCTTACTATCAGGTCATGTAAAAGACCTTTCTTTCTATCAGGTCAGGCAAAAGAGAAGCAAGGCAGCAACTGCAAGTAAATAAAAAAAAGAAAGTCTAAAGGCCTGTCCACACGAGCGGGCCTGATCGGCGTGCTCCGGGGTTGACGGGCAAATTCTGGCCGGTTATTTCACCCGTGAGTGTTGTCCACATGGGTGAGGCGATGGAGAGAGGTGGGCATGCCCGACGATGCCAGTAGTGTGTTCAGTGCCGGTACGATAAACATGGTACCTACCGCAAAGAAGAGGATATTGTTTAGCATGATAATTGCTTTCTGTGTGATGAAAAAGAAGAAAAAGGAGAGAAAATGGTGCAAAGGCTGGCTCAGTAAAAGAAATGTATATGGTTAACGTACGTCTGCCAGGGTCGAAGCTCAAGTCATCGGGCACCACCATGGTGATTTTGCTACAAGACCCATCGGGCAATTTAACGGTTTGCCCGACAAGTGTGCCCATTAGAGGGGAAGTCCGCCGATCAGGCCCGATCGTGTGGACAGGCCTTTATACTTCCACAATGCACATTTGTGAACATATGACAAATTTTTTTTTTTTTTCCAAATCAATCACATTTATACCCTTTACGTATTCAGCCTACCACACTACCCCTTACTAAATTAAAACAAATCTCATTTTTTTCTCTTCAAAATCCCCTTCTTGCCACCCATTCATACTCAAAAACTGGACCTTTAATTCCGGTCCATGGCCTCGCATTCACCACCTCGTCTTCACTGATCCCAACTCCAACTGCACTACTATGAGATTCAGAGCCTTTGGCATAACTTTTTTTTTCCATGCATTTGACAAAGATATTACTTAGCCAAAGTATACTTTACAACTCTACCTAATTTTCAGCAGCAATCTTTATTACTTAGTATATGAAAAAAGTATATTCAAAAGAGTAAAATAAAGCAGCCAAAGCCAGTGGCAGAACGCTCTTCAAAGTTATACGTGACGTAAACACATGACGTCCCGACTCGTCCCACAAGGTGATGACGACAAACAGCTGTCTCTGAAATTCTGAATGAATATTCGTACCCTGTCAAGGCTTCAAATATGGTGACTATGATAGGTCATTGTCCCCATGGCTGCAGGACAGCTTTTGTGATTCGACTTGCACAATTGTTTAGAAGAGAGGAGGCCCATGGCAAACCCTACATAAGCTTGAACAGGTAAATGAATAATAAGACCCTTTTGTGGGTAAGGAGTACACCCAGACATCCAACGATACCAAGTTTTTATCATTGGTCGACTTCCATATGGTGCAGAAAGATAATCATATATCCTTTATAAAGCAACCGTTGTTGATTTCTTAGTAAAATGTAACTTGCGGAACATTAAAATTTGCTTTGAGAAAAAAAAAAAAAAAAAAAAAAAAAAAAAAATAAGTCATGGGATATAGTACATCACTGAATGACCTCTATAGGTCCCAGTGCTTGGCTTGAAGTCTAAATTCTATAATCCAATTCAATCCTATGCAATTGTCTATTAATTACAATGATTGTCACCATCATATTAGGAAAAATATCAAAGGAGTTATGATGAATGCCAGTTTTCTTCACTTGGTTAATTGATTTTTAATTACATAATTTTTCAACGGAGAAATAGTGATAGAAAGTAATTTCTCGGATTACCTGTTGAAACCCTTTTCTTCAAGGATTCTAGTACTCGACCTCGTGCATAAATCCTGTATAGTACTACTGCTACTACCACCACTGCTACGAAGCGTAAACAAGGAGTATTGGTTGTATTTCATTGTTGCCAGAGGTGGAGACTTTCACAAACAGGCAATTATCCATCAAGAAGGAGGCAAGTTAATGACATCTTTAGTTATGTCATTATATCTTCGAAAGACATTCCTCTGAGTTTGCTGGCGATGTCTACAAGAAGTCGGTGTTACTCTTATAATTACTAGAAGTGTGAAACTTTTGTAATACAGAATACAGTAAAAAATTAGGTAGGTATGTAAGATATCCTATGACAAAGTGTCATCTTTGTCAGCTACGTTGATCAAATTTCATTCCGGAAAAACACCAGGAATCTCATAGTAGACTCGCCCAGCCTTGGCTCGTCAGCTTCAACCCCACTAACACCTGACATGGCTTCTATCATCTCTTCTATACTTTCACTCAACTCTACTAGGCTTCGACTCAAGTTATCCAAAACTCCCCCATTCTCACTCTCTACTAACTCTCCCTCATTCACACTTGCTTTTTCAACACTTTCACTCAAAGGAAACTTGACACACGCTGCACATACAGTCTTTCTCATGACTCTGTGTTGTTCGCAATATATCTAATTCTTGCATTTCCATGTCCACAGTCTTTGTATTCCTCAAGTTCACTCCTTCCACATTCTTCTCAAATCCCCCAAAATCAAATTTCACCCTCAATCGTATTACCGCCAAACAACAACGCAAGTGTAGTATTTTCACTCCTTACGCTTGCTGACTTCTCAAATCCCTCAAAATCAAACGGGCAATTCCATCTTTCTATTACTTTCCCCATTAAACCTTCTCTTTCGTTCTATCAACACTAGCTGTTTATCTCCCCAATTTATATCTTCTATTTCATCACTCTCCCTTTCCTTCTCCTCCCTTAACAAGTTCCTAATGGGATGCTCTGTTATGTATTTTGGGAGTTCTCTCCATCTTCTCAACTAATTATAGCATGCTCTTACCTTCATATTTCCTTCTTCACCCCTGTCTTCTAACACAACTCAACCCATTTGACCACAGTTTTCACTCCACACAGACCTTCATATTTCTCCCACATCTTACCCCCTGTCAATCTTCCTTTTTCAACCACTTCCTTCAACATCATATCTCCTACTTGAAACTCCTCAAACCTTTCATTAATTAGCCTGTACCCACACATCCCGCTCTTCTTCATTCAAATCCAACCTAGCTCTCACATACCCCTCATGAGTCATTACATATTCACTTGGAGGCATGCCAGTGCTTTTACGTACTAACCCATTATACATCACCACCACTCTTCCCAACAACAAATCTCATTCCTTCTCTCTATCAGTCAATCCTTGTAACATCTCACTCTGTGTCCTTATAGTTTGTTCCGCCAACCCATTCACATTCGGCATGAATGGAATAGTTACTACATGCTCAATACCCCACTCTCTAAACATTAGCCCAAAAGGTTTACAAACAAACTCCGACCCAATATCACTCATTGTTCTTACTGGCCTCCTTACATACGCAGGCAACAGGACCATATTAACTACTCTTGCTACATTTTCACTAGCCTATTCTTCACCACTGCACAACTTACTCTTATGATCTACCATAACAACCACGGATACATTTCCTCTTGCAGTTACCAGCAAAGTTACACAATCAATTGCCACTAACTCCACCGGTTCTCTCATACTCAACTCCAAAACAGGTGGGATAGCATACACACACTCATATTTTCCTTATGACGTTCTTAACATGTAACTATTACATCAGTATACAGTAGTACCTCGAGATACGAAATTAATCCGTTCCAAGGCGCCTTTCGTATCATGAGGTTTTCGTATCTTGGACCACATTTTACATGTAAAATGGCTAATCCGTTCCAAGCCCTCCAAAAACACCCCAGTAAATTTCATAATAAAGCTAAATTGACCTATAAACAATGAAATACTACAACAATTTGGACCATTCAATACCTAAATTAAGAATAAAAATGCAAAACCTGTAAATAAAGTGTATATTAGTGTAAAAGAAATATTATTACTGTAATGTAAAATGTGGAAGCTTACCTTTCGAGTGAGGCTACGTACATACGTAACTATCCAAGGAAGATTGCTTCTGCCTACTTTTCACAATGTTCCTGTGTGAGCCTTTTCGGGGGTGTCTTCTACAAATGATTGCACTTTATGAAAAGTGGCTTTAATTTCTGCCGTTTTTTATTTCTTTTGTACATACTGTTAACGTTACGTACACTTTAAAAAATTTTAAAAAATAACGCTACACAATGTTCCTGTGTGAGTCTTTTCGGGGGGTGTCTTCTACAAATGATTGCACTTTATGAAAAGCGGCTTTAATTTCTGCCATTTTTTTTTCTTTTTTTGATTTTTAACTTTTTTTTACTTTACGTATTTTTTTTTTTTTTTTTTTTTTTTACAGAATTTCAACTTTCTGTTTTTTTATCACTTGGTTCTTTTTTTGCACCTCATGACTCTGTTGGCCCTGGTGTCCATCAAAACCCTGTTCAACCAAATGCTCTCTCTGCAACTGATTGGGGTACTGAATGTTCGGCTGCTGACCTTCAACATAAACTGAAGTGCCTTGATTATACGTACTGGTATGCATGTTGTAAATGATTGGTCTACACCCTCTGTTCAGCAGGGAGTGGATATTCTACCAACCTTGCAAAGTTTCCAGTTATCCCATGAGAGAGACCTTGATCACTTATCCCATGTGAGAGATCTTGGTCACTTTTTTTTTTTAAATAACGTACACATTGACGATCCCGAAAACGAATACCGCGTGCGTACTATAACAATGCTGGTACCGAGTGGCCGAAGCATGCCACCACGTGTACATAGTAGATGCATGATGGGAGGGACGCTGGCCAATAGGAGAGAAGGATTTCATGGCCACGACTAGCATCAGGAACCAATGGGAGAGCAGGAGGATGGTGGCGAGTCTACTAGTACTAAGATGGCGGCGCGCGGCGCGATTTTCAAAATTGTTATCCGGGCGAATCTCGGACTTTCAGAAACCTTTTGTATCTTGAAAACTTTTCGTATGTAGAGCGTTAAATTTTTCGTATCTCTTGTTTTTCGAAAGTTGAGCCTTTCGTATCTCGAGGTAGTACTACTGTACTTTATTAAAAGTATGGCTTACTTCAGCAGCATTACACTTGTAGAGATTCTTCTCTTTTTCCGAATAGCAGCTTTTTTGCCATGCTACTTAGAACGACTAGTAGAGCGCCTATGGAGGTCATGATCAAATTTGATATATATAATAAATTATCTATATATATATACTATATATTATTATATATAGAAATATATATTATATATATATATTATATATCTTACAAGTGTGTAATGTTAGTGAATAACCATATCAGTTTCTTGGCTTTGGTAAGGGATAACAGGCTGAGTCTGTAGGGGTCAGCTTTCTTGAGTGAAGGAATTTTGGTATGTAAGAGTTTTATATCGAGAGATCCGCACTCGTATTGTCATCAAGCATGTACATTCGTTTGTACGGATGTTACAGGTCTAATAGACCAGGGCACTTGCGAAAGTCACATTCCTTTTGGTGAGAAAAAAGGTCAGTTGGTACAAGCCAGGTGTCGGGAGAGAAAACCCCCATCATAAAGGTATGGCACATTTTGTAAGACTTAGAAAACCGTTACCTTTGAAAAGAGAGAGTAGTGTGAAATACATTCTTTTACTTAATTACTTTGAAAAGTGTGATGTGTGAAGTGTATCTTTTATCAATTGTTATCTTTATTACAGATGGGTTTTATTCCATGGTATTAGACGGGATTCTCTAACCTGACTAATATAATGAACCTATTGACATTCTGGGTCTGGGAGTGAATTCTTAGTCAGGAGGGAAAAGTGATAACTTACTAGTTTTCTTTATGGGCATATTTGGGTTTTTGTCACTATGACTTGTTAATCATTTTGTTCTATTCTATATTCATCTGTTTTGGGTAATTAATAGTATATTTTTATACTTACGTGATCTTAGCAACCTAATGACGTTTGCAGACAGAGGGCACCATTGACAACAGGTAAGGGTTTCCAATTTGTGTACTTTTAATAAAAGGGTGGTTAGAGTGGTGGCAGGCAGTTTAAGAGGCTTTTTATATATTTATAAGCTGTAGGTATGCTAACGAAGAGACTAGGTGACTAGTTAGACATAGATATTTTTTTGGTAGGAAAAGGGTTATAATCATGTCACAGGCAAGGGCAAGCTCAGGCGGGCTCTTTTTGCTGATTCAGTGGGTTGGGCAGTGAGAAGCTGTACGTCTCTCGGGCTAAGTCAGTGTCGGGCATCTTGGGATTCTTGAATACCAGTGTTTTAAAACGTGAAGGGGAAAAGTTTAATTTTCGATGTATTAAAGTGTTTCACAAGTGTGGTAAACAGGTCATGCTTATTTGCAGTGCATATACGAATTCAGTTTCCAGTCATATGAAGATGTGAGTGTATTTTCAAGCTTTCTTTCTATTTTCTCCTTTTTATCTTTTATTTTTTTTTACTTTTTTGTTGTTGTTTCTTTTGTTGTTTATATTCCTTTTGTTTGTTTGTGGAGAATTTACTCGAGCGGAGTTTTTTGGTTGCGAGTCACGCCCTGAGAGAGAGAGAGAGAGAAGAGAGAGAGAGAGAGAGAGAGAGAGAGAGAGGATCGCTTAGTAAGCGTTTTGCATTTTTTTCTTCTTCTATCCCCTCCCTATTTTTTGTTGTTGTTGCTTTCGGGGGATGATATACTGGGCGTGGGGCGCGTTTGCCTTTTGTTATCCATTATTAGGGGAAAATTTGTATTAATTTTTCTGGATTGCGTTATGTGTATATAAATACATTGATGTTATTGAGATCGGGGAATCTTATAGAACAAAAGAGCTTTCAGAACCAGAGAAAGATGGCGGATACTAAGAGTACCACAACGCTACTACATCACGTAACGAACGTGAGTGCGGGCGTGAGTCATTTCAGAGGGATGGTAGATGGTGTTCTATCACAACCTGTCCAAAGTTTTATTGAAGGGGTGAATAATTATTTAGCTGGAAAGAATATATCAGATGATATAGAGGCATTTCGAGAGGTGAAAGCTTTGCTAGACTTCAATAGGGGAGATCTCTCCCATCGTTGCAGGAGTTTCCAATTTACAAAATGTTGTACATGGACGGATTTGCAAGCAGTTTTTTGGTTTTTTGAAAACAGCTTATGGCTCAAAGGAACACGGAGATATGTAAGGGGACCTTCGGGGGTCTTTATAAACTACGGAAGGGCATAATAGCCTCGCCTCCGGAGAACATAGTTCAAAACTTTTTGACGGCAGTGGCGGGATTGGGTAGGAAAATTGAAAACATCTAAATAGGTTACAGGGAGTAATGTCTCTCTTGATAACATTCAAAAACTGATCTATTTTTCCCTGCTCTTGCACAATGTACCGTATGCGATAGTGAATAGCTTTGATGAAAAGATTGAACCTACTTCAGACAAAGAATTACTTTATGCCCAAATTGAGAAACATGTCTAAATGTCCCACTGTAGATAGCACAATTTTTAATGGACAGGCCAGAGGGATAGAGTGCAAAGAGACACAGAATTTTCTCCTCCCTGTCTGTGTGCAAAAGTTGAATATAACAAAAGATTGATCGACCAAAAGCAACAGCAGTTGTGCTGTTTCAACTGCAATAAACCAGGGCATCCAAAGAAATTGTGTAGGGTTAAATATTGCGGAATGTGTAAGAGTACCGATCATTATTGGCAGTCTTGTCCGTCTCAGATACGGAGAGATGCGAGGCCTACACCTCAAGGTTCTGGTAATTATAATGTGAGAACTTCCCAGGCAGGTCAAACCAGAGGGCAAAGGGATCGGCGAAATTTTTGGAAGCCTAATCAACAAAAAGGGTACAGGTGATTGGTACGTGCCATTGTGGTCTCGTGGAGGACGCCCCAGAGCCCAGGCCTATAGTCTATGGAACAGTAGGGGATGTGGATATCCCGATATTTATAGACTCGGGGGCGTCTATAAATTTAATGAAACTATCGGTCCCGAAGAAGCAGCGACTTTAGATACTGTGAGGGACCACAGATCCAGCCAGGAGACCACCTGGAAAGCTGCCACCTCAATTTTTAAGCAGAAGCCACCACACTTCCTGCCCCCCACCCCAGGGCAAACATGTGAAAATGGGGGGCGATTAGGCGTATTTGAGCCTTGGGTTTGCATGATCTCACAGAGTTTGGATTCTCGTACGACAACGATGGACAGAGAGCGAAGGCACGTCTGCACACCACGGCAGCTGAAAGCAAAGTGGAATATTTACATACAGTCGGGCAGGACTCCCGACTATCAGACAAGCAGTTACTGCCTAACTACCTTGTTATTATTCTTTTATAAACGATTTGCAGCCTAAACTGAAAGTAATTCCTTATGTAAAGGACAAAGGGTTTGTATTACGTGTAGGAACAATATTATTTTTCCTTGACAGACCAATGTTTAAAAATCAACATTTTGCCAGGTCGGGCGTGAATCACAAAGGTAACTGTAAAACAAAAGATGGATTGAAAAAACACATTTAGTATAAGACCCATGGGTCCATAACTTCAAATTTTCTTACATAAAACTAATTTTTCTTACATTTACTACTGTCATCATCATCATCATCATTCACATGCAGAACTTGTGTTGACGATATCAATATAGTAAACTACACCAATTAGCTAAACCCTGACAATGAGGAAGCTCTCAACTTTTCTCATTTTAAACATGTTGCAGACTTAGGTGACCAAACAGCTACTACTATTCTTAATCTTTAAAACTACTTCCATGGCATTTCATCTCCTTTAGGTTAATTTCATAAAAACCTTATTGTGGTCACTTACCTTGAACCACATCCATTCTACAAAAGAGTGGCACTCAAAAACTCCACAATCCTTCTTATTTCAAATCAATAAAGGCAAGAGAGAGATAAAAACTTCTATGTACAGGAACCCGTTTGCTACAGGTTACTGAGATGATTCCTCTGAGACATACGTAGTCTGTTAATCACACAATTATTGACTGTTGAATTCCAATTCTTCTAAGCAAGCCTAACAGGGTATAAATAAAACCAAAATATTTAATTGCACATGAAGATCTTCTACATGACCAGGCAATGTAAAGGACCAAAGTAACACTGGAGTTTTTGGGAGATCTTTTTCACTCGAAGGATGCTTCTATTTATTACAATTCAATGCATACCCTGTTTTTCCTAAAACTATGTAATACAGTTTCCTGAAATCAGTGAATACTAGCTTTTAGCATTACATATAGAAAAAATATAATGTATCCCACTAGGCAGTAAAGTCACAATTCCTGAAACACTTTTGACATTATCGAAAGATTTTATCAACACAATCCACAATCATTTCAAGGTACGTGAAGTTTACTGAAACCTTCATATGGAACGCTACTCAAAACTTTTCCCCCTTTCAGCTCTAACTCTGCACTAAAAGCAGACTCGTTGATCTTTTTGAGAATGGCTTCCATGCCACTATATTTCCCGCTGAGGACGAGCACCTTCCTCTCTGGTGACGGAATCACCGTTTCTAATTTAGACTGGTCAACTTTGAGAGTTGTGCCACATTCCAAAAGTTTAATCACACCCACATAATCATTCACCACATCCTTGACGACACCCTTCACTTTGTAATATTTTGACCCCAGGTCTTTTGAGACAATTTTCACGATGATATCCCTCTGTAACCAAGGGCGTTCTTTTCTTACTTCTTTTTCTGCAGCGAGCTGTTTTGCCAGCATTTCTTTGGCCCTTTTCTCTTGCATTTCTGCCTCCATTATTTCTTCCAATGCAGTGCGTTGTTTCTTGGAATCAGTTTTACTTTGCAGGTGAGTTCTTTTTTTGCTAGAGGTTGCCTCAAGCACATTACTGACTGTATTTGCCTTCAATTTAACTGGGACTTTATTTGTGCTTAGTTTCAAATTAAGACCCAATGCTTTCCCCTCTTCATCCTGCTTCAACTCTGTGTATACTGCTTCCTCTTTCTTTTCTTTTTGTTGCCCCAGTTCTATTTGTTTGTTTATAAACTCTTGCATTCGTTCCTCTTCATCCTTCTCAAACTTTTCTTTCTTTTTAAGCATTTCCTGTCTTCTTATTGTCTCTGGATCACGGTCCACATACGCAACATACCAACCCTTTTCTGTTTCATCAACAACACAGTATCCCTCGCGTCCCAGCCACTTGACAAAGTCAGTGAGTGTTTCCCACTGGGTTGCATTCATGTGTACATGATGCCTATCTTGAATATATTCTTGGTATACATTATTTGCATGCACACGTTTGGTTCCAAACCTTCTTTTGAGCAAGCTAGTGTAACCCTCCATAAACTCTTCCGAAAAACTGTCCAGATACTTGTCTGGATTTTCAGCAAAAAGTAGCAACTGACGCTGATGACTCTCTGACATAGTGTGACACTTGAAACCATTCTCATCACGACACTGTTTCTCACACATCTGGCAATACCAGCGAAGCTTTTGAAGGCCTTTGGCTTTCATTTTGTTGGCCAAATCTTTTGGCGTTCCTTTTTCTGTCTTCCCCATTTTGGATGCTTTTACACCTGTGTATATAAAGAAAAGAATAAGTAATTAAAGCATGTTATTAACTATGAAATTATACAAAATAATTTTTGTATGCTATATCTCCTAGAAGGCAAGGTTGAGCAAAGCACAAAATCTTATTCAAGTTTAAGCAAAGAATAAATCGATGAATAAATACAAAAACAGACAACTGATATGGCCATAGTATGTGCTTGTTGCCAATACGAGGGATACAAAGGAGCACTCCCAGTAAACTACAGATACTCGCCACCTTACGACTGGATTAGGTTCTCTTATCAGACGTAATGAGAATAGAGGCATTTCTGGGAATCCTATGCAATGTATGTGCTACTTCTTGTACTTATGTAGTATAATAACCTATCAATGTTACTGTCCTATTAGCTTTCCAAAGTTTGCACCTTGCATTTACTTCTTTTGTAAAACAAAACCTTCAGTTTACATCTGCCTAATCCAGGATTCAACAACTCCTTGAACACACACCACAAGAAGAACTACTTCCCACCTGGGCAAGCATCCCTATGGGTATTGTTCCAAATGGCTAAGGTTAAGGTAGACTTTAAGTCATTATAGTGATAGTTATGCCATTCCCTGTGTTGTCCAGATGTAATACAAGAAGTGGTCATACTTTCTAAAGCAAATTTAAGTTTTTATCGTATTTGTTTTAAAAATCTTATTTGTCTAACCCAACCCTATTAGTTTACAAATTCCTGGAAAGCTATTCAGGTCAAAAGGGCTTTATGTTCAAAGCAAGGCAACTTTCTCACAGTGAGAGAGGAAGGGCAACCAGGAGAACTTTATAATAATATGGGGGTGACAGCCAAACAAGAACCATGTCAAGGCGCTGAAAAATATTGAAAAATACCTCAAAAAAAAGGTTAGTTAAAATTCAACATACTGTCCACGCCCCTTCAGCAAAGTATGGATGTAATACCAAGAATATTATGACATTCAGAGAAACAGAGTATAGTTCAAATGAATAGGACGAGACTAACATGGCATCTCCCCCTATCCCTAAACTTATTGATTTTGCCATGTCAAATCCAGCGGATTTAAGAATATTATACATTTAGCAATAATTTACGGGGGCCGGCCAGAACCCTTATATATGGGGGTATGGGGCGAAAAATGCAGTCATGAAAAAATTCATGGAGCTTTATTTGGCAATGGAGAATACGTATACGAAATATTTCGTTAAAATTCCTCTTACTTTTGTTATTACAGGGTAATTAGTAAACGTAACTCAATAAGCCAAAAACATTGATCCGTACAAGAAAAATGACAATTTGTCCAAAATTGCATTTTTCCTAACTATACAAACCTGAGGTCCTTTTACAATAGGAAGGTTACTAGCGGCAGCTGGATAGGTCGTAAGCTTTCGAACAAGGGGTTCGGTAGTTAACTGCTTGTCCGACAGGCGCGCGTGACTGGGAGGTAAACAATCACTTTTGCTTTTGGCCCAAGCAAAAAACTGCAGAGTGAGGGGTGGCATGAGGTGGGACTATGTGTAAAAGGACCTCAGGTTTGTATAGTTAGGAAAAATGCAATTTTGGACAAATTGTCATTTGTTCCGACACGGCATACAAACCTTCGGTCCTTTTACAATAGGAAGACTCACTTCTTGGTGGGAGGAATCTGAGTCTTTTGTGAACAGACTGGTGTTCGCCCAACCTTGGAATGCCTCCCTGGTCGTAAGAGCGAGGGAGGGATCCAAGCCTCTGTCCGATTGATCGGGGTGTGCACCGCAGGATCAATGGTCAGACCTCATGGACCAACCGTACTAAGAGAAGGAAGGCAAGCGTGGTCTCTTCGTACCAGCAATGTAAGAACTTGTTCATGTACAGGAGCAAATATAAAGTCATGGGTTTGTCTCTTGTTGGCATCCACTTCCCCCCCTTGTAGGAGGAAGTGGTGGATATTCTGCTTCTATCCCTAGTGAAAGGGATAGAATGGGGCTCTGTCATATAGCTCACCTGCATCTCGTCCTCATCCAGCGTAGTGACGACCGTGGTGAGCCCTCTGCCCACAGGTAGAGGAGGAGGAAAAGATGGGAAGAGGAGCCAGTCACTCACTCATTCACACATCCATCCGCACAGTCACACCAGGACTCGATGCTGATTCAGCCTGCGAGGGTCTGGGTTAGCTACACAACTTGTTGAGCAGCCACGGGTCCCAAGGAAAAGGTATCCAAGGACCTGTGGGCAATATCCCGAAGGTAGAAGGAGGTGAAGGTAGTCTGGTTAGCCCAGACACCTGCCTTCAGGACCTGCGCCACAGAGAAGTTCTTACAAAACGCCAACGAGGGGCCAATACTTCTGACCTTGTGAGCTCTCGGACGGGACGTACGGATGTCGTCACTACCATCAGCCTCATACGCCCTCCTGATGACCTCACGCAGCCAGAACGAAAGTGTTCTTGGATACTTCTTTCTTGGTTACCCCAGTGCTAACGAAGAGGCGTCGACACTCAGGCCTGAGGTGCCGAGTTCTCTTCAGATAGCGCCGTAGCGCCCTCACAGGACAAAGCAGCATCTCATCCGCATCATTATCGGTGAAGTCCATTAGGGAGGGAATCGTGAAAGACTCGAACCGTCGTCAGGACCGAAGGTTTCTGAGTCTTCGCAACGAAGTTCGGGACAAAATCGTGCGTCACAGATCCCCATCCCCTGGAGTGTTGTACATCGAAGGAAAGACCATGAAGTTCCCCTACTCTCTTCGCCGATGCCAGGGCCAGCAAGAAGAGGGTCTTGAGGGTCAGATCCCTGTCTTACGACTCTCGGAGTGGCTCGAATGGTCTTCGAGTCAAACTCCTAAGGACGAGAGTCACATCCCACGCAGGGGGCCTGAGTTCCCTGGGTGGGCAAGACCTTTCGAAGCTCCTCATGAGGAAGGAGATCTCGAACGAGTTCGAGATATCCAGTCCCCTCAGTTTCAGGACTAGTGCCAGGGCGGCTCTATATCCTTTGACTGTGGGAACTGAGAGGAGCTTCTCTCGGCGAAGAAAAACGAGGAAATCCGCTACCTGCTGAAGAGTGGCTCTGAGAGGAGATATACCCCGTCTACGACACCAACCACAGAAGACGGCCCACTTCCCCTGGTACATAGCTGCAGAGGACTGACGGACGTTTCCAGCCATCTCTGTTGCTGCGCTACGAGAAAAGCCTCTCGTTCGCAAGAGATGGTGGATAACAGCCAGCCGTGAAGTCGTAGGGACTGGACTGTTTGGTGGTACCGCTCTACGTGTGGCTGGACGAGAAGGTTGTGCCAAGGGGAAATCTCTCTCGGTTCTCCTGCGAGAAGAGCCAGCAGGTCCGGATACCAAATGGCCTGGGGCCATTTGGGAGCCACCAGGATCATCCTGAGATTCGGGGTGACCAGTGCTCGACTGATCACCTTGCGAATCAGGCTGAACGGGGGAAAGGCGTACGCGAAGAGGTTGTCCCACGGATGTTGAAGAGCGTCCTCTGCAGCTGCCCATGGGTCCGGCACGGCTGAAAAGAAAACCTGAAGTTTTCTGTTGTGCCGGGTGGCGAACAGATCCACAACTGGTCGCCCCCACAGGTCGAAGAGCCTTTCCGCCACGTCCTGGTGTAGAGACCACTCGGTCCCTATCACCTGATCCCGACGGCTGAGCTTGTCTGCTACTACATTCCTCTTCCCTGGAATGTAGCGTGCCGACAGCTCTAATGAGTGTGCCTCGGCCCACTCGTGCACCTGCCGAGTCAACTGGTACAACGGGAGAGACACTAGGCCCCCCTGTTTGTTGACGTAAACCACCACCGTGGTGTTGTCGCACATCAACACCACTGAGTGTCCCATAAAGCGGTCCTGAAACTCTTGGAGCGCGAGAAACGTTGCCTTGAGTTCCAGTACATTGATGTGAAGGTGCTTTGTCGTGCTCGTCCCACACTCCTGAAGTCAGCAACTCCTCCAAGGGGGGGGGGGGAGAGAGAGAGAGAGAGAGAGAGAGAGAGAGAGAGAGAGAGAGAGAGAGAGAGAGAGAGAGAGAGAGTGCGTAGAGGCACTCCCTTTAAGAGGTTCCTGTCGTCCAGCCACCAGGCTAGGTCCTGCCTCACCTCCGGTGTCAGCGACACCGGAAAGCTTGGGGGATCCGTTGCCTGTGACCCACTCTCCTTTAGTCTCCACTGAAGAGACCGCAGGTGAAGACGCCCGTGAGGGACTAACTTCTCGAGTGACGACAGGTGTCCGATCACGACTTGCCATCGCTGAGCTACCTGTTCCTGCCGAAACAGGAACTGGTTGGCTGCCTCCCTGAATCTGCTGATCAGCGAGTCTGCGGGGAAGACTCGCCCTGCTACCGTGTCGATCAGCATACCCAGGTACTTCATCCTCTGCTTGGGTTCGAGATCGGACTTCTCAAAGTTCACAACGATCCCCAGATTGCGACAGAACTCGAGTAGCCGATCCCTGTCCTGTAGCAACGACTAGCCAAACATCGAGATACCTCATCAGACGTATGCCGTGCGAATGGGCCCAAGCAGACACCAGAGTGAACACTCGCGTGAACACCTGTGGGGCGGTTGAGAGACCGAAACAAAGTGCCCTGAATTGGTACACCGTCCCATCGAGGATGAAGCGGAGGTACTTTCTGGAGGACTGATGAAAGGGTATTTGGAAATACGCATCCTTCAGGTCCACTGAAAGCATGAAATCGTTCTCCCTGATGGAGTCGAGCACGGAGCGTGCCGTCTCCATCGTGAACCGGGTCTGGCGAACGAACCGGTTCAGGGAGAGAGATCTATCACCGGGAGGGCGCCAGCCCCCCGTAGACTTCTCCACCAGGAAAAGTCGACTGTAGAAGCCCGGTGACTGATCCGTGACGATCTCTACAGCTCGTTTGCTCAGCATGGTCTTCATCTCCTGTCTTAATGCTACGTCCTTCGAAGATCCTGGAACGTACGACTGCTGTTGGACCGGGTTGGAGGTGAGGGGTGGCCGAGATTCGAAGGGTAATAGATATCCCTCCCGAAGGACATCTACTATCCAGGTCTCGGCGCCGTAGCGCTGCCAAGTTGCCCAATGGCTGGCCAGGCACCCCCCCCCCACTTCCAGCAGCAGGTGAGGGGGCACGCCGTCCTATGTTTTCCCCCTTTCTTCGCCTTCTCTTCCCAGACCCTCCTCGCGAGAAGGAAGGCTGGGAGGAGGGCTGGTTTGCAGAAGACGAAGAAGACAGAGTCTTTCAGCGGGGCTTCGACGCGACTACCGTCTTGGCCACCGTGGAAGCGCTAGCCGAGCTCTTTGGCTTGGCCGCAGTTCGAGGCTGCCCAGAAGCCTTCGAAACTGCCTGGTGTACCAGACGGTCACTGTCATCAGTGCGCCGTTTGTCCACCGCAGCGTCCACCATCTCTCCTGGGAAGAGAGATGCGGAACTCCGTAACGGTCCATTACGAAGCTCTAATGCCGCCTCACGCTCAGCCGTCGGAGAACCAGGTTGGCCCACAGGTTTACCGTCTGGTGGGCTAGGAAGGAGATGGCTCTTCCCCCAGACTGGCAAAGCCTCCTGAAGGCCGAGTCTTCTTCGGGAGAAATTCCCCCGGAGTTGGCTGCGACCTTAGACACTGTGAGGGACCACAGGTCTATCCAGGAGACGGCCTGGAAAGCTGCCATGGCAGTGGATTCCAGACCAAGTGCCTCTTGCTGCGAGAACCATAGGTTCTCTGACAGGAGCTGCTGCAGACACACCCCCGGCGTTAGCCTGGCTAACTCCGGGTTCACCTGTTTGGGCGGCATCGGGTCTTCAGACGGCACGTAGAAACGCCACTGTCGCAGTAAAGGAGGCGGAAGTAGCTTGCTCGACCTGCCAGACTTGAGAGAGCCGTCTTGCCCGGAGACAAGAGACTCCACCTGGTCCAGAACCGAGTCGGCGAGCTCCGATCGCGGCAATCCCACCGACGGTCTGGGTTCCCTCTTCGGGCCCCAGAACGACTTGAGCCGGCCGGGACGTGGGCCTTCAAGGTGGGAGAGGCGATCCTTCCCGAGGTCGTTGTGCTGACGAATCAGCGCAAATACCTCGGCAAAGTTCCTCTGGATCTCCGAGTGACTGCATCCTGAGGAGTAGGACCGTCCAGTCCCTCGAACAGGAGGCAACTCCCGAGACCCTCCCCCTCGAGGGCGGGGGGAACAGCGACAGACCCCCTCTCGGTCTCCTCCAGCCGCTTGCGCATACGTCCTGGCCGGTCCTAGAACCGTGCCTGGCACGTAGGGCGTCGCGGTGGGATCATGAGGGGCGCACCCCTCACGATCACTCCTCAATACCTCGCTCCTCCCGGTACAGCCCGAGGAGGTTGAAGGTACAGGAGAGGCAGAACTGACGCTCCCTCCTCGCTCGCTGGCAGAACCAGCAGGCTTGGAGGGCTGCAGGCGATCGTCAACCCGCGGTGGCGATCGAGCTGCAGGCCTGGTCAAACCGCCTCGCTGTGGGAACGCTGGACTGAGCACACGCGGCCCCGATCTCGAGTGTCAGAAGAGCTGGTGCTGGTTGCCGTACCCGAGCGCTCTCTGTGAGAGCAACGGTCAGGCGACCTGCAGGCTCCACTGTCACGGTGAGACCGGTGCTTGTCCTCACGGCACGTCACGTCGCTGGTGCCAGCCGTGGCTGGTACCGGCGAATGGGGGGACCTCTTCCCAGCCTCAGCCCGTGGCCGGTCGTGAACCGTCACGTCAGCCCGGGTAGCCAGCTGGTCGCCGCGAGAGCTGGTCTGGTGAGAGTCGCGTGAGCGGCTGTCACCAGTCTTCCGCTCCGTGCCGTGAACCTGACGCTGAGCGGGCTCAGAGGTCTGGTTCCTGGCTGCACGATCGCTGGTAGGCGACCGTACACTCGGTACCTCCCGCGAACGAGAGGCCGAGACGGATCCTGATGCAGTGGCAGAACCACTGACACCAGGCAAGGAAGTGCCGGTGTTAGCCGGCACCCCTCTGGTCCCCGTAGTCTTCTTCCTTGCGGAAGAAGAGACGGGCCCCGCTCCCGAAGGAGCAGGATGACCAGCGGAAGAACCCCCCGTCTCACCGGAGCGAGACGGGCCCTTAGAAGTTCCTGAAGGAGACTTCTTAGGGGGGGAGGAGGCGACCTTCTTCTTCTTAGGCTGTGAAGCCTTAGAAGATGAAGGAGGAGAGGCGGCAGACGACGACGACGACGAAGAAGACGACGAAGACGACGACGACACCTTCTTCCTCTTCCTCTTCTTCGTCAGCTTCCTCAGGACCGATGTCAAGTCAGCCATCCAGGGCGGAGCCGGGGCTGCTGTTGCCGAAGCAACAGGGCCCGGACGCACCTGTCCAGACAGACCGACATCGGGAGCAGCAGCGCCACGAACAGGAACGACATCAGCAGGTGCAGGCATCACAGGAACAGCAGGAACAGAGACGGCAGGAACGGGTACAGGAACGGCAGCGGTGGTCGGCAACATCACATCACTCGTCAGCGGCTGGGCAGGTACAGCAGGCATGGCAGGTGGTACAGACAGGCCAGGAGGACGGACCAGCGACACCGACATCCTAGGCACCGGCGGGAGGTCCAGGGGCGAGCTCTTCGGGCACACGAAGTCCGGTCGAGGCAGCACGGCAAACCCAGGCGGCGGTGGCATCACACTCCCCCGTGGTACGGCGATCGGCCCCTGCACCAATGAAGTTGGTGTTACAGACACCGCATGTGGGGAATACACCAGATGAGGAGGTGAAGCATAGCCAGGGATCGACAAGGTCGTGGTAGTGGTGGTCACCATGGCATGCGTGACCGCAACAGAGCCAGCTAGATGGTAGAGCAGCCCCTGGACACTCGGCACGCCCTGCAAGCCCAACGATGCCCACACCTGTCCAAGGTCGTCCTTCGCAGCAACAGCACCTGAGGAAGCAAAGGTCGGGTGATTAGCAGGAGCCTCTACCCGTTCGCGCGGTATAGACGAACGGATAGAGGACCCAGAGTACAACTCTACGTCAGGGTACCTAGCGCCCTCCTCCACACTCGACAGGTCGGGTGAGGAGAAGGACCTGGAAACCGCCCCCCCGCAGGGGAAGGCGCCAACCGTGGGAGCTGAGCAGGGGGCAGGAAAGAAGACGAAGTGTCCGTAACCAAAGGAGTCGCGGGAGAGCTCTCCGACGACTCCTTTGTCGGCCTTCGCTTCTTCCTACCCTCGTACATGCCCCACTGCGCCTCCGACCAAGACACACATACATCACAAGGCTCGGCGCGGGTACACTCACGCCCCCGACACCGAGCACACAGCACATGAGGATCGATTTCTGGGAAGGAGCGGAATTTT
>NC_087220.1:27650195-27675850 GCF_015104395.2 Macrobrachium nipponense | reverse complement strand
AAGCAATTCACTTGTTAACTATCCATTCACACAAACACAAACAAACTAATGAGCCAACAACCAAAACAGCCAGACACACTCTCTCTCTTTCTTTCTCTCTCTCTTTCTCTCTCTTACAAACAACCCTTGAGAACGTTGTCAAATGCAACTACCATAACTCCTCCATAACCCCACTTCATTTGTAAAGCTCTTGTTATAAATTAGGATTCAATGGAAAAATTAATCTCAGAACAGTGTAAAGACTTGTCTGAGAAATGAGAACCAAAGAGAGTGACTGTTATTAATTATTAAAGCTATGGATCCACAGGAAAAACAAAAGCCAGCAGTACTGGTTATGCAAAAGTAATATTACTGTCTATTTTGTTGGTAAGGAATAATGTTTTTTCTCGTGAGCAACAAGCTCAAGATAATGAATTTCTTCTTCCTTGCCAAGATACACATTTCCAGTTATATTAGAGGGGGGGCACCAGCACTACCTGGTGTGTCTTGAAATTGCTGAAATATGAAATTTCTTGACAGCAAGCCAAGGACAAAGTCTGATAGCAACAACTGTATTACTCAGGAATTGACATATTTCCAAATCCTTGGGCCTAAATGCCGTGTGTCTTAGGTTTTAAATACAGTCATCATTTGCGGGAAATCAAGCGGAAACCTGCTAAGTATGATATAATGTTTAGAGAAAAGATGGTGTGCAGGAGAAACAAAGATAATGTATTGATAAGAAGCCTAAACATGTATAGGAACAGAAGGAAAAATGGCAGGTGAAGAAATGATCCAGTATATGTGACGATTGACAGTGACTGTACCGAGCATTAGTAAGTTGTTTGGTTTTTCGCGCCATCTTTTGAAAAATGGGGAAACAGGAAGCTTTATTACCCTACCTCCCCCTCTGCAGTGATTAACTCGGCTGTGCAAACAAAAGAACATCACAAAGGATCAGATGTATTAGTGATTTATGGTGGAGCGTACGGTAGTCAAAGAAGGAAATTGTAAATTTTCGAACTAAGAGAGAGGGAGAGATGTAGTTACAAGAATAACTTGTTGAGCCGAAAAAGAATGACATTTCAGATGTACGTGATATAAATGGAAGAGGTTAAAGAGTACAGATTTGTCTTGAAGGAGAGAAGATTAGGGGAATCTTTGGAAACGACAGCAGGAATGTTTCTGAAGGCCAGTGGAGGGAAAAGAAGCTGTCGCCAAACTGTACAAGCCGAGGATGGCCGACTTCCAAGAGAGGACTAGGAAGGTGTATTGGGGACACTTCAGAGGCCAGAGGATCTTCTTAACTTCAACTGAACAGTGGTAAAAAGAGTACAGACAGCAAGAGAATGAAGTTACTTTTCAGAGTGTGTGTGTGTGTGTGTGTGTGTGTGTGTGTGTGTGTGTGTGTGTGTGTGTGTGTGTGTGTGTGTGTGTGTGTGTACCAGAAAGTATAAAGTACATTTATGAGTTCATGAAAAACCCTAAGAAAATTTGGGGTGGTTTACAGTTTTCATAAGAAGAGTACAAATTAGAATTGCAATTTGGTGCAATGCTAAACAACAGTTTTCCTTCTAGGTTTCTGCTTTCTTCAAAACCCTTGGTGGGTTCTACCACTTGAGGCCATAGGATCTGCAGCAGACGGATTCCTCTTGACAGCATCCATGACGTATCTTTCAGTTCTCTTCCCTACTGAAACTATTGCCTCCTTTAGAGGGCTCCACACAATATTGCATTACGGCTTAGGTTAGTATGCGCATTTTATTGTATTTCATCTTACAGCACCACAAAGAATATTATGAATGTCATCACATCCTTATCCAAACACACTTTGCACGTACTGGGAAGCTTTTGCATTTTTGTACTCATCAAAAAACCTTCCACACTGATTCTGTTAATCCCAGATCATTTTTTGGTCTTCTTAACTTTATATACCACTACATCTGTCTTGTCAAACTTGCTGGTATTACATTTATGTCCGCCTTCGATTCATCTGTCCCAGCCATTCCTCATCGTGCCTTTACATCCATCCACAAATCTTTTCCTTGCTATGTCCTTTTTCTAAGGAAAGTTATGAATATTCTTCTTGGGAAACTCTGGAGTTTCAATAACGAAGGAGTTTCAATGATGAAGCACTTTCAGATCATTTCCACAACTCTCTCCTTTCTCGCTAACTACAGACACAACATAATCAGATACACCCTCACTGCCTCTGGTACCTAATTTTGTACTGAGGTCACCCTGCACTGCACAACTAATTTTACTCGTTTTCTGGACCTAGCCAGGTACGGATTCAGAGTTCATTTACAACAGTTTACTGACCCTCCCTACCCTAAGACAAACAACTTCATTGATTACTGATCAGATCAGCAATCTCCATGGATATACTCGCAAACCGAACAGCAGTGGAACATTTATGGAGAATTGGTAACCTGCTGTGACTAATATTGAATTAATTAATCTTGTAACACTCTACAAAGAGATTTTACTTTAAAACTAAGTGATTGCATGATATAATTTGTAATGTTAAAGTTAAGAAAATGTACTTCAAATTACATAAAATGTGTGTTTATTCTAAAACAAAAATAATTTATAGAGGTTGTAAAGAATATTAATCTTATTCACGGGATAGGTTAAGTTATGTATGAACACTGGAATGTGACGGTTACAAGTAGCCTAGGAGTTTCATTGGTGTATGAAGTGTGAATTATTCTACTTTGAGAGAAACTTATGCTAATGTTGAACTTACCTTCCAGGAAAATTCCTTGGTATCATCATAGGAAGAGAGATTAAGAACCACCTGGGCCATAAATATACTTCGCTGATGTGGACTTGTTTAGCCGTTTTAACTGCTGTCATTTACTACTCTGCGCATTATGTACTGAAGAAATGCAGGTCTAGAAGTTTCAGTACCAAGCATGCCAAAGAACAGGAAGGAGTAAGCAGCAAAAAAGACCTTTCAGGAATTGATAATGAAGCATGGGAGGGACCTGTTTAGAAAAATGTGCAGAAAATACAGATAAGTCACCCACATATATATATCTTTGAATCCGTGGCAGTGAGACAGATAGCTGACCTGACGCTCAGTGGAATTTTGGGTGATTTCACAAGCAACAGCAGGCAACTGTTGTCTTGTCTACCTTTTTTTTAGTACGTCCAGAGTACCTGCTCCTAATACTCAAATGTTTTATCATAGATCATCCTCTTCTTCAAATGCTCTCAAAGTCTGCTGAACCATCAGTCGTTAATTATGGTTATTATTGTTCAGAACATGAAACCCTTTCATCTGGAACAACCCCACTGGGGCCTTTGACCTGAAATTCAAGCTTCCAAAGAATATGGTGTTCGATTGGAAGAAGTAAGATGAGGTAAAGGGATACCTTCGCTTGAACTTCTGGAGTTCCAATTGCACGACTTCCTTAGGAAGGCTGTTCCACTTTCCAGTGGTGTAAAGAATAAAGGACCTCTGGAACTGTGAAGACTGACAGCGAGGCACATTTACTGCATATTGGTGCTGCTGTTCAGTGAATCTGGTTGCACTTGGCAGATAAAATGGATCAGCCGTCGATGATCCAAGTAATGACTACTACTATTTATCAACAGAAACCTACCGCCACGAACCACTCTGCCTAAGAGATAAATCTCTGGCAGAAGCAGACATCCATGCTGGTGAACAGTCTTCTAGTAAAGGGAGTACAAATGACCTAAAACAGATTGCTATAATTTTATCACTTTCATAAACAAATGAGGCCTTACGATTAATGCCTAACTTTCGTGTGGCATTTGCTGAAACTTTCATTAAATGTTTCCCAAAAGTTAGATGCAAGTCAAATGTTACACCTAGAATAGTTAAAGCTTCAGGCTCATCCAGCAAAATTCCATCCACCTGAAGGGAAGGATGGGATGGAAAATCTGTACGAGATCTACTAATCAATAATGTTTTAGTTAATAGAGTTCAGCCTCATCCCCACCGACTACACCATTCCCTGATCTTGTCCATGTCCTGATTGAGGCTGAGGGCAGCTTCATTTCTCAGAAGTGGAGAATTTACTACACCCACAAGTATTACATCATTGGAACACTAAACAATCTTGTTTTCCCGGCCAACAACCATGTTACTTGCGTAAAAAAAAAAAAAAAAAAAGTGGACCAAGAACATTGCCTTGTGGAACTCCATCCACAATAGGTCTTGGTTCACTAAAGATCCCATCCACAGCAACTCACTGTTGCCAACCTGCAAGGAAATCTTGAAGCAATTTTAAAACATATGCACCCACTCCAAGGTTCCAAAGTTTATAAATAAGTGCATTGTGATTTACTAAATAGAAAGCAGCACTAAAATCTACTTTAATTACTCTGCACTGAAATTCCTTATCAAGGTTCCCTTGTAAATGGTATGTCAAATCTAAAAGAGCATGGCAGGTACCTAGCTGCTTTCTATATGCATATTCACTATCAGCTAACAATCATTTAGACTCAACATATTTATGTAGCAGCTTAAAAATAAGTTTTTTTCAGCAATTTAGGAGAGCACAGGGAGATTAGAGATTAATCTTCAGTTACTGCAGTCTGTAGAAATGCCACTCTTTAGAACAGTCACTGTATTACTGAGCTTGCACTCATCTCTCATCTGCAAAGATATTATGTCGACATAGAAATCTATAGAATCTACTAAACTTGAGAGAAACACGCTAGAAAAAAATTTTTTTTTAAACAAAAGGAAGGATCCATCAGGGTGTTCTCCACTAAAGCTATGAAGATTATCCAGAATTTTCTTAACATTCCTGGAGCGAAATGCAAATTTTGTAAGAAGAGGTTCAGGATGACAGAGAGGGATATCCTCCGCTGATTTGCTTCGCATCAAAAGTTTGATGAAGCAGTTCAACCTTTTCTGCAGGGCCAGTGACCAAAGACAGATATTGCCAATTTGGTCCCCCCACAGATGAGGTTGAGTAATTCCTTCAAGTTTCCTCTTCAAGTAATTATTGTAATTTCTCTCGGTTATAATGCAAGCGTTATTAACAGTACGGCAAGACTCAACAAAATGGTGTAATTCTTATTTGAATGATTTCGTCTCTATGTGTTGAAATTGTTCTGTTTGTCATGGTAGGCTTGTCTACATGTATAATCAAACCATGGCTGATCAATTGTCCCAAATTTGATGACCTTCCTAAGATTATATCTAATTAAAATAGCCATCAGCATTTCATTCAACTTATTGGGCTTAGGACCTAATATAGCATCTGAAATATTAAGTGTCTCGCAAGCTTCAATAATGCGACCCCAATTGGCTCTGGATTTCAACCAGACAATTTTTCCAATAGTGTAATTTAGAATATACTGATTGACAGCTATGTCCCTCTCAATGGCGCAGTGATCAAAAGTGCCTATATATATTCACAGACCTTGGACTTCACAACAGTTGGAACATCTGTAAATATATGAGGTCTAATCTATTACCAAAAATGTGAGTGTGTTCTTTAATTAGCTGGACAAAATTGGAGGAAACAAAGAATTGTTGCTTAAGGAAATGTTGGTCTATTATGCTAAGTGTTAAGATGATGTTCAAAGCTATTTTGGATATGTGTATTTTGGCCATTATTTTTTTGGAGTGTAATGTGATTTATGGTCTCTGTGCTTTCTAAAACCTGTACTCATTTGTGCATGATGTATATTTATATGTATAATAAACTAGATATAAGGTACTGAGGTATTTTCTATGGTTCCCTCCCTCTTTGGTTGTTGCAGTCCATCAGTTGACTCCAGTCCCATACCGTGCATATTTGTGAACCTGATTTGTTACGCAGAAAGTAGTCGTGACACTGAGCTACATTAGTCTTCTCCTAAAGACAGTCATGTATAGAATCGTCGATATCTGAATTACAGTAAATAGCAAATACATAAACTTTGTACAACTTACTGAAAATTTTAAAACAAAGAACTTCATGGCAACTACACCAAAATTTTCTGACGATAAATAGGTCATCTGGACCTAGAGTATAAAGCCATACCTTGCTGATGTGGGATGTTACAACAATAAATAAAGACAAGGGCATCAACCCCTGGTATTAAAATCTCTACCTTTGACTCGTTACTACTTACAAAGGTCTTAGATAAAAACAACAAACCATAGTTACAGACACAACTCTGGAGATCAAGAAAATTTTACCTTAAGCCCTTAATATTTGACTAAAGTCCTTTACTATTTTCACTTACTAGGGAGTAAGCCTACAAACTACCTTGTTGTTGGTGGTGGTGGTGGTGGTGGTGTAGGGTCCATGGAGGAGCCTAAACTAAACTCAAAACTCATAAAAGGTGTTTTGAGTAGAGTCAAAGGTACAGAAATTTGAGGATAGGATATTTATGATTCATCTATTGTAATGACAATGTAAAAAATTAAATAATGTGCATGTTAAACAGAATGGGAAAATTTCTATTTCTAACAAAATATAGCATTTTTTTTACTGTTGGTGAAACAATGGGTTATTTTTCCATAGATTTTAGCAGGTTATAATTTACTTGGTGAACTGAATTTTAAGGCTATGTTTCTGTTCAATTATTATTTTTCCGCTTATAACTGAGAATATGTGAACGTGTTTAATTTATCTCATTTTTATTTTATCCTTGTTAGTATGAGTAGTAATTATGTGTTAATTATGAAGGCCGCTTCACATTAAGTAAGGAATAAAATGTTTGCAACTTATGCATTGGGAGTCTTGCGCGCGCCCCAGGTAAGCTGGAGGTCGTATCAGGGCTAGTTCTTGCTTTAATGAGTAACAGGCACGGGGTTCACCTCAATGTCTCCCGAAGGAATTAAAATCTAAAAAAAATATCGAAAACAAATCTAATAAATAAACTCAGAACAGTAACATTGTAAAGAGCAACTGAACAATAAGCAATAATACCATCCACAACAACAGTATTTACATCATTTACAGAAATTATTTTGAGAGTATAAACAAACATCAACATACATCATTGAAAAAAGCGCCAAAAGCAACTGGTCAACAAGGTGGGGCTGGCACACCTTGTAAGGCAAATTAAATCCTCCAGGTCTTCCACAACAACTGAGGGAGGACAGTCAGGATGAATTCAGAAACAAAACATTCAGAAGAAAAATATTAGGTGAAGATGAAGGCACTTTCCTTATAATCCACCAAATATCTTTTGCTTTCTCATCACACTGTCCTAAACACTTAAAAAAAAAAAAAGTGAAGGAAAAAAAAGGATATATGTTTGATTGTACCCTAGGTAAAGGAACTCAAACCCAAGACCATGGATGGCCACAGTACAATGGCCATCTCTTGCTTGGTCTCCCTCTCCTTCTTCCTTGAACCTCCATCCCCATACTATGTCTCCCAGCGTGGTTCTCATCTCTCCTCAAGAGGTGTCCATACCATCTCGGCCTTCCCTCCTGCACTTTCTTTGATACTTCCACAACCTTAGTCGACCCCCTTATGTAATCATTTCTGATCCTATCCTCTCTTGTCACCCCAGACATCCACCTAAGCATTCTCATTTCTGCCACCTCCATCTTCTTGTCCCCCGTCTTTCTCGTGCTTGCGGTTTCAGTACCATACAGCATTGCTGTTCTTACCACCTTCTTGTGAAATTTTCCTTTTAACCTCAGCAGTACTCTTTTGTCACAAAGAACTCCAGAGGCCGCTCTCCAGTTGTTTCAGCCTGCCTGTACTCGATGTTCTACTTCTTCTTCCATATTTCCTCCAGTGTTAACAAAAGATTCCAAATACTAAAACATATCAACTCTATTTGTTCTCCACCAAGCTGAATAATTTCTCTATCATCTCCTTCATTGGTGGTACACATATATTCTGTCTTAGATCTACATATTTTCATTCCTCTGTCCTTGTCTCCATCTTTCCAATTTCATTTCCAGATCTTCCCTGCTCTCTGCACACAGAACAATATCATCCACATACAAAATGTTCCATGGTACGGCCTCCCTTACTTCCTCTATTACAACATCCATCACTATTTTAAAGATAAATGGGCTCAGAGCCGACCCCAGGTGTAATCCTACTCTCACCTCAAAACCCTTTGTCTCCCAAACACTGCTCCTCACTCTGGTCTCACTCTGGTAAATACATTCCGGTACATCTCTTGTATCAATTGCACGTACTTCTCTGGCACCATCTTCTCCCTCAGACTCCTCCATACCTCTTGTCTCGGGACTCGGTCATAAGCCTTTTCAAGGTCAATGAATACCATATGTAGGTCCCTTTGCTTTTCCCCAAATTTCTCCATTAGTTGCCTCAGACAAAATATACCATCTGTTGTTCCCCTTCCCTTCATAAATCCCATCTGGTCTTTACCTATTTGTACTACTTCTCTCGGTCTAGCATCTATCATCCTTTCCAGTATCTTCAAAGTGTGGGACATCAGTTTAATACCCCTATAATTACCGCACTCTTTGACATCGTCTTTCCCTTTAAAAACTGGGATTCATATACTCCCATGCCACTCATTTGGTATCTTTTCCTGCTCAAGGATCTTTATCAGAAGATTGTACAGTATATCCACTCTTTCATCACCTAATGCTTTCCAAGCCTCCACAGGAATCATGTCTGGTCCGGTTGCCTTCCCATTCTTCATCTTCGGTGCATTTAGTACCTCTTGCCTAAAATACCTCATTACCATGCCAATGTTTACTTGCCCAACCTCTCTTATTAGTCTATTATTTTCTTCATTTAACAACTGTTCGAAATATTCTTTCCATCTCTTCACAATGTCTTCCTCATTTCTAAGTACTACACCATCTTGATCTTTTATTTGTTTGATATGTGTAATATCTTTGGTGCTCTTATTTCTAGCCTTTGATAGCTTGATCTTCTTCTTTAATCCTTCTTTTGTTCCCAGCCCATGCACATCATCATACGACTTTGCTTTAGCTTGGGCTATCACCTTTTTCACCACCTTGTTTTTCTCTCTGAACCTATCTGTCTTCCACTGACTGTGACTCTTCTCATCTTTTCTTCTTCTCCTCCTTATCTTTTACTACTTTCTCAATGTCTTCATCCCACCACCAACTTTCCTTTTCTTCCCATATGATACCAGATGTCTCTCTTAGCAGCTCCTTTCCATGCCTTCTCATTACTGCTGCGTTTAGTGCCCACCATTCTTGAACATCTTCAATTCCTATATTTGTTTCAATATATACTATCATTAATGGCCAAAGAATGGTGTAATGCCATGGTTACAAGAAAAACCCCAGGACTGAAAATATTGGATATCTGTCTCTAACTACTTTGGGTAAACTACTTGAATAAATGGTAAAATCTGTCTTCCCTATATAGTGGGCTGCATTACATCATGACCAATTCTAAGGAAAATATTGTCTATGTTTTAACCTCCATTTGCTATGTTCAGTAAGGATGCTCTTTCAAGCATTCGGATCAAACTAACTTCCTTGGGCTTAATTATGACTCCAAACTGGGAAAGGATGCCCAAATTATATAAGGCCTTGAAGACTTGTATGATTACCTGTTAATTACATATCTGTATATAATTACCTATTAGTCAGACATCTGTATATAACTACCTGTTATTTAGACATTGTATATAATTACCTGTTAATTAGACATCTGCTCCCCCGGCAACCATGATGTTTATGGAAACTGATAGGTATATTTAATGTCAAGAATAGACAGGCTTCACAATGGGCATTAGTCCAAGCTTTGACTCGATTTGGTTTTGCATCTTCCTTTGACTCAATTAACCACCGAGGTTCTTATGTTTCTTGTTAGGGCGTGTAAAGTCGACCCTTGTGATTCACAGAGGATGGGGATCAAAACCCCACGAATAGCTAAAATCTGCGAATACTTGACACTTGAAAAATGCTGATAATGGCCTATTTTGATATTCAAACACTAAAACACTCTCTAAAAATGCTTATATTGCTTAATTTTAATCGTTTTTTTCATGAAAAATGTATTTAGTCACGAAAATAATAAGTAATAAGTGAATATTTCTCTCTGGAAAATTCTGAGAATAGGCAAATTTTCTGTAAATAATGTGGATATACTACGTTCCACAGAAACATCCGCGAACGGGCGAAGCCGCGAAATCCAGAACTGTGAATAGGCGGGGATTGACTGCATTACTTTCCTGGCTTTTGAAAGTGATCGACTGCTATAATAGTTGTGGTTGATGGTGTTTATAATGCACCTCGACCTGTCATTTCTGGCATTCCACAGGATAGTGCGCTGAGATTTCATTTGATTTGATCTGCCACCCCAAGTTCCTAGCCTTGTTAAACACTTTGTACAGTTCGCAGATGTTGCTACTTTTGATCCAACTATTAATTTTTCCCCAAATATTAAATGTAGTCAATGCTAACCGCAACAGATACTTGAAACTGAAAAGTAGACGTTTAAGATAGTGTGATAATCTGCTGAATTCAAGTAACACTACGATATGATGGATTACCCTGTGAGGTCAGAGCTTTTGCCGGGACCTTCAGGCCATCCGCACTTCAAAACAAATCTACACGTGTAAGTGTTACATTTAAAAATATATATTCCATATATAAATAAGCCGATGACCCAAGGGGTCACTGTTGAGATAACAAGGAGTGTGGTAGAGAGTGATAAAAAGAATGCAAGCTAAGCATTGGCGTTTTGTATCAGCGGCGCCCTGGTTTGCATTTGCCTGTGATAATCATATCCATTGTTGTGTCAGACAGGTCACAGTGCTTTCGCCTGAGAACCTGGTGACCTATAACCCACAGACATCTACGTTACTTCCTCTCACATGTTCGTCTGTCTGTATGTTAGTATGCTGAGCTAAGCTTTGCTCTCCTATGATTTTGTTTATGCATTGTAACTCAGAACTCTACTTCCCCTCCCAGAATCAAGTTCTCTTAACCGCCTTCTTGCCTCTACTCAAGAGATGTAGTTTCGCAAATATATTGTTAAGTTTATCATCATGAGTTTGAAACATCTTCGCCTTTATACTCAAAGAAGATACTGACTTAGAAATTATCATCGCAATCGAAGATACTCCGACAAGAGGATGGGAAGTATACAACCAGATACTTGCGTATAATGTCGCAGGTCTTAATAACCTCACAGGGCGCCTCTTTATACAAGGCACAGCCCTACACATGACATACCAAGACTGTCAGGAAACACAGAACCGGCGCTCCTGATTCAAGCAATCTTTTAACTATTTTTCAGAAGATACTTTACGTCCTTGTCAGAACTGTAACTACCAATGTATGTAAAGCATTGCAAGCTTTCTAATCATATGTATTTGAAACCTCTCCGTAATTTGTAAACAGAATTGTCAACCATTCTTCAGATGTGACAAAACACATTTGACTGTATGCAGACGACCCTCTGTTTTCCTCTAATGTCAAATTCTACTTTTGTTACAATAAATCAGAATACCTCAAACCTGTCTCTTACTCGCTGCCTAGTTATAACCGTATTGGGTCGTTTGCCCTTACATGCTTTGTAGAATATGTAAAGATGCTGAGTAAATTTCAAATAGTCGCTTTCTTTTCTGCTGCACTAAAATCATATCTAATGCTGCCAAGAAACTATACATTACTTCTCATTCCATTATTTTACCCACCTGATGATGGCATTAGTAGAACATGCCGCCCAGCTTTCGTTCCACTACGGTACGTCTGTGTGGACTTCGGCAGCACTGGTACATTTGTGCAAGAGACAGCACATTTGCAACATAAAGGTGATTATGACTTGCACAACTGCCAATCACTACCTGTATTGGTCTTTTCCCCAAGCTTTGTTTTTGTGTGTGTGTGGGGGGGGGGAGAGTTTATTTCCAACACAACATAATGTGTGTGGAACAAAGCTACCAATGTACATTCACATGCGACAAAAGTCTGATTGATATAGTAGTATAGAGAATACACCATTGAAAGCACACTTACATTTAAAGGCAACGTGCTATAATGTACTCTAGAAACAGACAAGCACACACACACGCTCACATACACAAACATACAAAAAAGATATGAAAACTTATATGACATTTACAAAAATTAAGACTATCATTCAGACATTGCCATAGCATGGATGACATAATTCAACAAAGTCACGATCTGAAACTGGAAAATAAATGGGGCTCACGAGGTGATCCAGAAGAGGTATGATAGACATGCTACAAAAATATATATAATTACAGTGATACTATAATCCCCTTTTTGTTTGTCAAGCTAATTCTCGGTCCAAATTTATCTTTTTACACTTTGGTTGCCATTTTGTAGAAGTTTACCGGAATTTTATTCCATTTTGCGGAAGTTTGCTGCTTAGTTAAAAGTCTGCTGTGGTGGGATTCCATTTTGTACCAGTCTGCATCCATGGCATTCCATTTTATATCAGACTGCATCCATGGCATTCCCTTTTATATCAGTCTGCATCCATGGCATTCCATTTTGTATGTTTGCATCCAATGGCATTCCATTTTGTATCAGTCTGCATCCAAGGTTCTGAAACAGGCGTCTCACGTCGAGGTAAAGATACAGGAATTTCAGGATAGGATATATATGTTTTACTCATTAGAATGAAAATGTACAATGTAAATAATGTGCATGTTAAACGGTAGAGAATAATTCTTTCTAATAAAATATATATATCTCAATTTTCTTTGGTGAAACAGTGCACTATTTGACTAGCAAGTGCCCCCAGTAAGTTGGAGGTCGCACCACTTGTTTATATTCAATCTCGTTGGATAAACTCCACATAACTTGAATTTGCTCCCAGTGATAAATACGCAAAGCGTTTCATGAATAATGTATTTCTTATCGTATTTTATACATGAATCAACTGAAATTCCATAAACATAGCAGACTTAACTTTAAACAGAAGGAACTGTTACCATACAAAATTGATAGAGAGATTATATAAGAATGGGAGGCCTTTAATTAAAGTTCTTGCCCGCAGGAACAGTGGCCCTAGTATACTACCAAGCAGCATATAATGATAAAATAGAAAATGTTAAAAATAAGTTTAACTAAGCAGTTTATCTGCTGACAGAAGCAGAGATTGTAAAAAAAGGAGGGTAATAAAGATGGAACACAAATAAAAACATGTCTCAGGGGCCACCCTTAGAATTTTAAGAAAATCTCTGCTTCTGTAAACAGATAAACAGCTCATCTTTAAGTATACTACTTTTGTTTGCTGATCCGTCGAAAGAAGAAATTGAAAATAGGAAAGATAACTTAAACGAACACGCACAGGAGAGCAGTGAATTTGGACCCCTAAACTGTAGGATTACCCTTAAATGTATTAATGTTTTGTTTAAACACAGTACAAGAAGTGTTATTGACATATAGTTAAGTCTCCCTAAAACTGTGGAATTCAGTTTTAAGTTTTCTTTGTATGCTAACAAACATTCGTTTTCTGTACAATTGTTTTGCCAGTGTCTATAATAACTGTACAATTGTTTTGCCAGTGACTATAATAAATAGCAATTGGGGGACTGAATTTTGATCTAGAGACATTGCAATTCGTTTCCTCATTCATCTGCTGTTTTAAGCTTCCTGTGAAGGCGACTGCAAGAGATAATGAATGAATGAATGATTGGAAGTTTTCTGGCATCCTGACATCGAAGGTCATTGACGCCGATATAGTTTATTATAAATAAAGAATAAAAGTATATTCAATTAAAACCATAAAAGCAAATATATCATTGTAAAAGTTAAATAGCTTTCAGAAGACCTGCTTCTGAAATAAATCTAAAAATGCCACTTGCATTGTATGACACATCATGTCCAAGAATCTTGGCAAGGATGAACCTGCCATCCTCACCTCGAGCCTCAAACAGATATCTATTTCTTTCTGTGCTATAAGTGGGGCATTCAGTCAACAAATGCTTCACGGCCAAGGGTATCAAGCAGTCGTCACAATATGGTTGGTGTTGGCCAACTAGCAAAAACTCATGTGTCATCCGAGTGTGACCAATTCGGAGACGACAAAGAGTAGTCTCCCACTTTCGGGGCATAACGTTATATTTCCAAGGGGATATAACATTTGTTATTTCTCTCATCTTATTATCAGCTAAGCTTTCCCAATGCTTTTGCCAATTATTACAAATAAAATTCTTAATTGTAGGTAAAAAATCATTACATGGAATGGGATACCTTCTTGGTAGCAACTCAGCTGCAGCATTCTTTGCCAGTGATCTGCCTCCTCATTTCCACACACACCTACGTGTGCCGGAACCCAACAAAATCGAACTCTTATGCCTTTCAGACCAATAATAAAAAGCCACTCTAAAATCTTTAAAACCAAAGGGTTACTAGAATTGAAAACTTTTAAAGCTTGAAGGACACTTCTTGCATCACTAAAAATGGTGAAATTGCCCTCATCTTTTAATGCTATTTTCTCAATAGCGGTTAATATGCCATATAGTTCTGCAGTAAATATGGAAGATACTAGAGGAAGTGCACCTCTACAATTAAAAGAACCACTATATACTCCAAATCCAACGCCAGCATCAGATTTGGAGCCATCTGTATATATAAAAGTCGATTCCCTATGTTCTTCGACATGTTCATGAAAGAGAGACCTGGCTTCTAATTCAGTCATGTTCTTTTTTATACCAATAAAATATTTACAAAAAGATATATCTGGTAATTTCCATGGAGGGGTTGCTGATATCCTAAATGGAAGAACTCTATTTCTTGCTATATCAAGACCGTTTATTAATTGTTTTACCCGAAAAACCATAAGGTTGAGGAGATTTGGGTGTAACTCAAAATATCTAAAATGCCTTACAAAGTTTGCAGTCTGACAAGCTAAAGAATTGGGAAGTCTTTGCAACCTAAACCAATACCGAATAATAGAAGACTTTCGGTAAACGGTCTAAAGTTAATTCTCTAGCGCCTCAACAGGAGGACTTGGAATAGGCGAAGTTCTAAACGCTCCTGTAGACAATCTAATACCAGCATGGTGTATAGAATCTAATACCTTTAATCTGCTTGGGGTGGCTGAGGAGTATATTTCACACCCATAACTAATTTTAGACAAAATCAAGGCCTTGTATAATTTTAAAATAAGTTTTGCGGTCTGCCCCCCATGATGTATGTGACAATACTTTTAAAAGATTCAGAGCCTCAAGACACTTAACTTTTAACGCCTTTAAGTGAGGAACCCATGTCAACCTGCAATCAACTATCAAACCTAAAAATCTAGCTTCATTTACACATGGGATCCGTTGGCCTTTGATGTATATATCCGGGTCAGGATGTACTCCCAGAATACGACAGAAATGGACAACAACAGTTTTGTTTGTCGAAAACTTAAATCCATTCATATCAGCCCACTGAATAATTTTGTCAATTGAGAGTTGTAGTTTTCTCTCAACCATCGACATTCTAGATCCAGCAAATGATATGGAGAGATCATCTACAAATAATGTTGAGAGAATATCTTGGGGAATGACAGAGGATATCCCATTAATGGCTAGTGCAAATAGTGTTACACTTAGCACACTAAACCCTGGGGGGGAACTCCTTCTCCTGACATCTCTTCCTCTCTGATTAGGGAGGGTTTCCCCCCCAACTCTCTTTGTTGACTTGAAAAAATCTATGTGAAACAAATGATTGAATGAACAATGGTAACTCTCCTCGTAACCCCAATTCATGAATGGTTTTAAGTATACCATATCTCCATGCAGTATCATATGCCTTCTCAAGATCAAAAAAGACTGTTACATGGTGCTGTTTGGAAGCAAAGGCTTCACAAATAGAGGATTCCAGTCGTTGAATGCATTTTCTAAATCCACACTGGATAGGTGATAAAATACCCTTCTTTTCCAGGTACCATACCAGTCTTACATTGACCATCTTCTCCATGATCTTACATAAACAAGATGTCAATGCAATTGGTCGATAGTTTGCAGCTAAAAACTTATCCTTACCAGGTTTTAAAAAGGCTAAAATAATGGCTAGTTCCCAAACACTTGGATAACTATGATCATGCCATATTCTGTTAATAATGCTTAAAATAAACAACTTGGTATTAACAGGTACATGTTTAATCATTGCATATGGAATTTCATCGGGTCCAGGGGCTGTATCATTACAGGTAGCAAGTGCGGAGTCAAATTCTCTTTCAGTAAAAGGAGAGTTGTATGACTCTTCCCTTCCTGTTGCAAAATTTAAAATTTTCTTTTCTTCATTGCTCCTAAACTGGTGACCAGGAGCTACTTCACACTTGCGTGATACATTTGAGAAATGATCCGCCAGGGCATTACTAACCTCAGTTGCTCCAGTCACATACTGATCATTCACCTTCAACACTGGTGGTATGTTGGGGGTGAATTTGCCTGCAATCTTTTTTACTTTCCTCCACACAGAAGATGGTGGTGTTCTACTGTTAATGGAGGAAACAAAAGACACCCAAGACTGGCGCCTAGCTTCTTTCATGGCACGACGGAACTGTGCTCTACATTTCTTGTATATAATTAAATTCTCCTCAGTACGGTGTCTGCGCAAACGGGTTAAAGACCTTCTTGTGGCTCTGTGCAGGGCAGTTAATTCTGAAGACCACCAGGGACTGGTCGTCGTTTGAATAACCCTGTTGTTTTGGGAATTGAATTGACTCCTGCTGTATGAAGGGTTCCATTCAGCATGTCTATGGCATCATCAACATTTTCAAACTGTTCTGCATTCCCGTCAATTTCGCTTAGCTCACGAAATCTACCCCAGTCTGCCTTGTCAAGATTCCATCGTGGCGATCTCTGTAAAGGTGGACCATTGTTAGTGTTGATAATGATTGGTGCATGATCACTAGTATGCCAATCATCTAATGTCCTCCAATCAAAATCGAGAAGGCAATTAGAGCTTGCGATTGATAGGTCAATGCACGACAAGGTACCTGTCTGGACATGAAAGTGTGTGGGCTCTCCTGTATTAAGGGGTCCGACATCCTCATTTTCCACAATTGATGATATAATATTGCCCCTTGTGTTTGCTAAAACATCACCCCATAAAGGATGTCTACCATTCAAATCTCCCAATAAGAGAAAAGGTTGGGGGAGTTGTTGAATCACCTCTACTAAATTATCATACAAAATATTATCATTTGGAGGTAGGTACAGAGAGCATATTGTATATTTTCTCCCTATATCAATCTGTACAACCACTGCCTGCAGAGGTGTACGAATAGACAAAGATATTTGGGGAACATCTCGACGAACGTAAATGAGACTTCCGCCATGGCTCCCTGCTGGTTGATTATATGGTGTTCTATAGCTAATATACTCTCGAGGACAAGGAGTATTAGCATCAAGCTTGCTTTCCTGTAGACATACAACTATGGGGGAATGCTCATGAATTAGTAGCTTAAGTTCTTCATATTTGGCCCTTAAACCCTGACAATTCCATTGCAAAATGGAGGAGAAAACTATGGATCACTTCTGGAAGACATCTTGGATGAGGTCTTCCCATTGGCAACTTTTAATCTAACATTATTTTCCTGTAGGTTTCTTTAGAGATGGTCTTGATATATTGGGTTTTACGTTTGTCTTTTTCTTTGTCTCCTTTTGATCTATTTGTTGAGGCAGATGGTGGACCTCAACTTGAATTTCTGATTTATTCAAGTTATCTTCCAGTTGATCAGAAACATCAACAGATAAAACATCAAATTTATTTGACGTCATAGCTTTAATGTTTCTGATGGAAGGGGTGAGAGAGATGGAGGTCTCTCTCTTTTTCGATTAATAGGTGGTGGGCTTCTAGGTTTTTGCACCTTCCTCACAACAGGTGCGCACCAGGCAAGTTGGTTTTAAGTGGAACCTCCATCAAATCAGGCAAGGACATGGCCTGAGAGAGGTTTGTACTACTAATAGTAATGGGGGACGAAGGTTGTACGGGGATGGGCAATGCCCCACGGTTAATACACTGTGGCATAGCCTCAGAAGACAATATGCTTACCTCATCATGCAGCATTTTATCATTAGATGGTATATTTCTTTTTATAGAACTATTGGCAGTGCTAGATGGGTTTGATTTTAGTGCCTTTGCATAACTACTTGATTTATCTAATAGTCTTTTGGCATATCCCACACTTATGTGTTCTAAGTTGGATTTGTTAAGGGCAGCTTCTTCCGACTTATACAGCTCGCAGCTCCGGTCAGTGGATTTATGATTTGAGCTGCAATTTAAACACCTGGCCTCAAGTGCACATTCTCCACGGTAAGATTTGGAGCAAATACCACACATTTTTTCGTTTTTGCAAACTTTTGACGGGTGTCCAAATTTAAAACAATTAAAACATTGCAGTGGCTTTTCTGCTTGAATGGTCGAACTTTAATCATTTCATTTTCAATAATAATGCGGGAAGGTACATCAGCATCCTGGAAAGTAAGGATAATCATTGATGTACCTGGGACTTTGTGTACTTTCCATACATTTAGTGGACACATGGCCAGTATCTCTTCCTCTGTAAATTCATACAGATCTTTGTTAAAAACTACTCCCCTTCCGTAGCTAAAATTTAGGTGGGGTTTGACATCTAACTTAATATTATCATCATTTGTTTTAAGGTTGGATAGTATTACAGATTGTGTGCATGATTTGGCATGGATAAGGTAACTATTTTTTCCAAAACGAGATATGTCTCCCGGTGCAATAGTTCCTACTTTTTTCTGAATTAATTTGCATATTTTGAAATAGTTCCCTGTAACCCCCTGAGATTCAGCTACAAGCACATCGGTGGTTTTGGCTTCCTCTGGGAAGGCATAACTACATCAGCATCTTTTTCAAACCAGTCTGCAGGTCTATAAACATCCAAATCCTTTGGTACCTTGTCGCAAAGAGCAGCCATTATATTCAAGTTATTAATTTTGATATTATTAATATTACATATTGCACTAAATGCTTCGTCATGACTATTGTAAGATATCCATGAATCCCATTTTGTATCTTCCAGTTTCATTCTTATTTCTGTTATAGATCCATAACACTCAAATTCTTTATATATATTATCATAATTTGTCTCTATTGGAATTTGGGTAACATGAAGGATTCGAAGTTTCCTTGCGTTACCCAGATTACTCAATTTTGGAATAACAATGGAATGGTCCTTCCTAGTTCCGAGGTCATCAACAGAGTTTTCCCTAATTAAATTAGCAGAGGTCGTCAACAGTGTCTGAGGTTCGCCATTCGATCCAGGGGTACAGGGAACATTAATTTCCATCATTAAATTAGTTGGGGGAAAGAAAAAAGTTAAGACTGTCTGACATCCCAAAAGAGAACCCATTATCCTTTCATGAAATTAATTTCTCCACCAATGACACCTGCGAGAGCTGCTTCCCAAATGTCCACTCCCTACCCTACCACAAAGGGATGGTACCACTATGATTAGAGTGGCTCAAGTGTATGCCAAACCCGCTTGATGGGACTGAGAGCATTACAGGAATACAATCATCCCCACTTTAATCATAGTGGCAGGCAAACCGGACAGAATGCCGAGAGTCCTATCTCTATGAAACCGCCCAACCCCTGGAATCCGAAGGCCAAGTTTTGGTTCGAGAATAGTCCCGCATGCCAGTATGGAAATACTGACATTCCAAGGTGTCCAAACATTATCGGGTAGTTGGCAAGACCACCACAGCTCCCACAATTGATTTTGAAAAAATTTCCAATCCCGGATATGATGTCCCCTAAAAAAAACATCGGACAGTGAAATGGGTAAGAGTTTTGACAGCAAGGTTGGAGAAAGTTGATAAATATGAAGAAGAATGAAACAATTATAAGTAATAGAAATAGGATGAGAGAAATTTAGAGTCAAACTGAGGAAAAACAAAAATTCCCCAGTTCGAGAGCCCTCTTGCCCGTCACCACGCTTCAGCACGGGAATGATATGCCGTGCGGAAGCCCAATGACTTCATCAAGGCATTCTCTCATTAAGAGGGCTGCAAGAGATAAACTATGACATGGAGGTGTAGAAATCATTTGTACGTTTACTGTTTTGTTGCTATTCTAAAGTAAGCCCAGATCATACTATTAATATTAACGAACTGGATATTGGTACGGAAGCCGTACCCAGATCGCGGTAGCTATTGGTACGGCAGTGAATTGCGCATGCGCGAACCCTTGTTTACCGCTTCAGACACATCAGTGCAGCAAGAAAGATGGCGACGGAACAGCATAATGCATTAGTTTTAGCCGAAAAAGAGATGTTTTCCGGCTTTAACGAGGTGAAAGAACCCATAGAGATATATGAAGACAGAAACTTTCGAAAACTGTATATACGTCGGTCAAGAACGATAGAATCGGCCCTGAAAAGAACTCCGAAGAGGCGATTCAAGGAGGATTTAAAATACACAGAAATCGTGCTCTGTTGTATCCATGGTGGTAAGGAAAACTACCCAAGTCGCTCCTCTGGTAAACGGCCAAATCAGTCCTAAGTAACAATCCAAATTCTAAAACGAAATATAGCAATTTGATAATTCACTTCCTACACTGTTTAGGAGCCATCAATGAATTCAGTAAAAAAAAAAAAAAAAAAAAGAGAGAGACTCCATAACTTTCATGTATTTTTCTCATTATTGTTTCAGCACTTTTCAAAGAGGCTGCCCATTTACGGTCACAGTTCAAGCAACAGAGGATGGGCAGGGTTTAATTATCAAGTCAATCACAGGTGACCATAATCATACCTCAAACAAGGCAAGTAATATTATTAGATCCAGTAGAGAAGTGATATGTGTGCTTGTGGTGGCTCGTTGTCGCCACAATATGCTTTATCTTTACTATCTCTTAATAACTTTATTGAAAAGAGTATATTTTCATTGATCTGTTAAGAAATACTCATTCTATATGCTATTATTTTGGATCACTTTTCAACACCTACCACATTCAAGAAATGCACAGACAAAAGCAACTACAGAGGAAATGCTCTGTATGAAAGCTAATAACAGGGCACTGTAGGATCACTTAGCGCAAAAGATGGGGAAGGTAATTCTACTGAGAGACCTTCATAATCTTGCCTCAAAAAAATGTGGTTCAGACTTCGACAGCCTTCTTAAAGAGATGAAGAAAGAAAAGGGTAATAAAATAGTTACTGTAGTATTCATGAAGAAGTTATAACAATTTTTTTAGAGACCATTTTTATTCGTGAGGGTGTACATATTGTCGACACCCTATCTGTCAGATAACATCTAAATGTTACACGGCCCGTTGTATTAATAGAATATGGCTGGCATTTCATATCTTTCTCTGATAAAATTATTGGACAGACTCTTATATTACAAGTAAATAACTATTACATTGAGGGTGTAAGATGTCTAGTTTGCTATCTTCTTCACCCTTGTCCAAGACGTGGTCCTTGATCTGGTTGACGACGACGCACCCAACCCCAACCTACCTACCCAGGCCAATCTCGTGAGGATGGCCAACAGACGCAGACAGCAGCTCCGCCCAACCGACCCCACCACCCTCGACTTCGAGCTGATGACCGAGCACATCCCAGAGGGTTTCTTCCAGGCCGACATCCGGGTGAAGGAGAGGCGCCACCTCCTGTTCGCCAGTGTCCAGCAGCTAGAGTTGCTCAGCAGGGCCAAGGCCTGGTACCTTGACGGCACATTCCATGTCATCAAGCCGTCCTTCACCCAGCTGTGGTCCGTGCATGCTTTCATTCGCCAGGATGATGCCATGAAGCAAGTCCCTCTTCCTTATGCACTGATGGCTGGCAAGGCAAAGAAGGATTACAAGAAGGTAATTTTGCTTTATAGACGATTTTATCGGAATTGAACGCAATGTCTTGTACTTACCTAATGTTTTTTTTTTCGCAGGTGCTGAAGGTCATATGTGACCGGCTTCCCACACAGCCTAAGGTCACCACTTTTGTGGCAGACTTTGAGGGTGCACTCTGGCGGGCAATCCAAGACTTGTGGCCCAAGCTGCGCATGTAGGGTTGTGTTTTCCACTGGACGCAGGCAGTCTGGCGCAACGTTCAGGCAGTTGGTGAGTTAACTATCAATGCATTTATCGTGATTTTACTTTCGTTACTGATTGTTCAACTAACCTATTGTTCATTTATTTGTATATCTGTAGGCCTGCAGACTGCGTACTATGAGCGCAAGGATGCCTATCACCACATCCGCAAGCTGCTCGCCCTGCCATTCATTCCCCATGAGCACGTCCTGGCAGCCTTTGAGGAGCTGAGGCACAGTGCTCCTGACAATGCCAGGATCCGCAAGCTGCACGAGTACATCTCGGCCACCTGGCTGAGGAGCGGCACTTGGGCCATCGCAGAGTGGTCGGTTTTTATGCAGCCCATCAGGACCAACAATGACGTTGAGGGCTGGCACCGTCGTCTGAACATTCAGGCCCGACGTGGACGGCTGCCATTCTACAATGCTGATTGGCCTCCTCCATCGCGAGACCAGGGTCGTCCACCTGCAGGTCCATCTCGTCAGCGAAAACAAACTCCGGCGCTACCAGAAGAAGTACGCCCGCCTGCAGGGACGCCTGGCTGCGCTGTGGCAGGAATATGCTGCCGGAACCCACACCACCTCCTCCCTCCTCAGAGCATGCGGTGGGCTCTACAGCCCTACTCCTATTGTGGAGTGAGATATATATATTTTCTTGTCTTGTGTAATTTTTGTAAATTTATTATAAAATGTGATTTGTATATATTTATTTTAGTTGTGCCATGTATTCTCTAATGTGTATTTTAAATTTATTATCTTCTACGGAAATAATGTAAATTATTGTACATAGAATAGAATAAAATGTGATATTAATCTTAATTATATTAACGATGACTTTACAAACAATAAAAAAAAATTCTGCTGCCAATGCCAATTGCATGTCTTGGTCCATTTCTTAATAACGGGGGCGAAACAACTCCTATATTAACGGCGAAACGACTCCTATGTTGACGGCGAACAGACTCCACAAAGTGTGGGTGCAATTAGGACGGCGAATCGACTTCACCCGAGGGCGAAATTGATTGACCGCGAAACCAACTGACGGCGAAACGTCTATAACCCATAATCAGGCGAAACGTCTATAACCCATAATCACCATACATAGTGTCTAGATAAAGTACATGCCGTGTAGTTGTACAGATACTGAGTGTCTACGCTTAATGTATTTCAGGTTGTAGAGTTGAAGTAATTATAGATGAAAAAACTTCCTTCGAGGAGTGTTCTATCAAAGTAAGCAAATGCAGGGAGTTTTCTCGTCATATCCAGAGATGATCTTGATAGATGCAACGTATAAATTGAATGATTTGTGCATGCCATTATATGTTATTTTAGTCATTGACGGAAATGGTATATCCGAGATAGCGGCATTTTGGTTTGTTGTTCAAGAAGACCGGGCAACTCTCAGAGAGATGATGAAATTCTGAAATTCTTCCAGAAGCACAACCCCAAGTCATCACTCATCAGAGTTATGATGGGCGACAAGGATATGACTGAACGAGATGTCATCAAAGTAGTTTTACCAAACTCCAAGCTGCTGATATGCCTATTTCACACCATACGTAGCTTTAAGAGAGAGGTAAATACGAGAAAATGGGGATTTCTTCAGCTCAACGACAGTTAGTCTTGGAAATTCTGACAAAACTTGCTTATGCCTGTAGTGTTGAAGAATACACTAAACAATATGAAGCCCTCAAAGCTCTTAACATAAAGGCTGTAAAGGAATATTTTGATAAGAACTGGCACAACATAAAGGAAGAATGGGTCGAGTGTTACAAGAATGAGACACAGAATTTTACAAACAGGACAAACAATCGACTAGAGAGCATCAGCCAAAAGTTAAAGGCCGTCATCAATAAGTGCTCCAGTGTGGTAATCTTTTGGCGAGACTTAATGAAATGTGCATTGTCAATAACGTTAGAGTGGGATTACATGGCTATTATGGTTCAGACCAAGATTCTTCTTCAGAAGTACCAAGCAGATTCTCCACAGTACCTATACCAGCAGAACTTGACTCCATTCGCTTTTGGACATGTTATGAAGCAGTTAACAGTAATGAGTGAAGCCGGGTACACAGCATCACTCTCCAACCAGTGTTTCACAGTGAAATCTTGAAGCGGAAAATGTACCTACTCTTACTATCAGGCCGTGGAGAAATACGTAAATGTTGTAATGAATAAGAAACTTATACGTACAGGTACGTACCGAACAGTTCTGGAGCAAGGAATTCCAGACCAGCCATCAAGCAGTCACAATAGGCTGATGATGCACCTTTGCTGGTTAGTAGAGTCCGGAGGTGCAAAACAGGCTTCCTCCTCCATTTGAGGGATGGGAAAAGGGATCGCGCTTAATCTACATCAGTCATCCAACCATTACAAAGCCAAGTGGCCAATGGCCCACAATGGTCACATGAACAAACCCATGTATAATCACATGTAAAACTTTGGACCGATACTCTAGCCCTTCCGGTCCTGGTTTGAACAAACTTATAATTACGCAATATATGGATGACTCCATATGAACTTAACAAACAGCAGACCCGCTATTCTTGAGGAAACTTTAAGAGATGTTTTTCATACATATCCCTATGTTAGATTTTCGACACTCGGCCCCATCCTAGGGTGGTTGCGAATGACCCGGCGGTCTTCATGAAGAAGTCGAAAAATAGGAAGAGTCCATACAAGGCATACATACATACAGACATTCATAAAGACAGACGAAAGACACACTCGGGTCTTGAAAAGCTCTCCCACCTCTGTTCTGATGAGCTGAAAAGTGTCTGGGTGACTTGACTCATTTCGGATCTTTCCTAGATGGTGACCCCCAAGGCTTTTATTTTAACCCGGTATGTATCCACCTTTGCACTGTCTTTAGTATAGGCAAGTCGGGAATTACTGGAAAAAACATAAAAGACTGTAAAATCATAAAGATAATGACCCTAAGAGACATTACTCCTAGATAACGACTCCCGAAACCCCTTGGGGGTTACAATCTATGAAAAGAGCCCTCATATCTCCTCAGAAGTCAAACTACTTCTGTATTCCCTAGCACCCAGCCCTACGTTCCTTCTTACTTAGTCAGGCTAAAGGTCCAATTCTTTCTCACTGATCAAGAGGCAAAAGGGACTATAGATAGACTTTCAGTATTCATACTTAGTACACTAAAGAAAGGTTAGATATACACTGAACATGTTGGGGCATCAGAACATCTCTCAGGTTCTTGACAGTTGACATGACACTCACTTTCGAAAAGTCGCCATCCGCCCATTTCCTTGGACTTAGACAGGTGTTAAAGATGACACTTTTGGAAGCAATACTCAAACGTTAAGTAAGGTCCACGAGGTTGCTGTTATCCTCACCATCTTATATTAAAAAGTACAAAGAAGAAGATGAGCCAAAACCCATAACGTCACCAGAAATATTGATTTTTCTGATAATATAACGCCGACAAGAATAACTTAGATAAGGCTCATAAAAAGTACACATCTACCGATTTATGGAAAATAAAAAGACTTGTAAATAGGTTCCAGTCAATCCCAGGCTCAAAATTATTCACAAGGAAGAAATTTAATAAGAATATGATGCATAAATTCTTGGCCTCATCGAAAGAGGTACAGGCATCTCGAACAATATTCTAACCGTAAAGAAATCAATGCCTTTTCTTGTGGCGCCTTGCATGACTACGAACCATATGAAATCAAATTCCTTTTGGAGAGAGAGAGAGAGAGAGAGAGAGAGAGAGAGAGAGAGAGA
>NC_087220.1:27610195-27647695 GCF_015104395.2 Macrobrachium nipponense | reverse complement strand
TACGACTTGTCACACCAAGATAATAGGATAAACCTATCCAATGGATCTTGGGACTCAGACCGAATAGATACCATCTTTCTTAAGGCAACGATGAAGTGGATTAAGACAAGCGACAGAAACTACGATGGATCAGCGACGTCCCCAGGCATCACCTAAGGACATAACTCCTACTATATATTTATACTTGATACGTATGCTGTTTTAACAGAAGAATTCATTTACATTGAAGCCCATCATTAACTTTCCTCACTTATCTTGGATTATCCGACACCAGCCCGAGGTGAAACCGACCTACCGTCGGTTTGAGAAAGACACGATAAAGTTTTTCCGCTTGAAAAACCACAAGGACTCTCATAGGATGTTCCTCGAAGAAAGGATCAAGAATACGAAGGACGACATCTACACATTACCGAAAAAACATCAGTCAGGCTCAGCACAACCTCCGTCTCGTCACTTCAGAGTCCACATATAAGTACTACCTATCCTCCATTTGTATCGACACAGCTGCTCGCAATAGTGTTATTCGTTGCAATAGCCTTGCTCATAAACTTAACTCATTAATTGAAAATAGTATTTGGAACCGTTTAGGTCAACAAAACAAAGTTATGAACCTATCCACGTGCCCTTTAACTAATAACTAATCCATAGATAAAAGCACAAACTCGACTTCCTAGTAGCTTTTGATCAATTCATTGCTAACAACAATTACAAGAGACGAAATATGTCTTAAGGGAATTCTAAACATCCTAACCAGACAGAACAACACACACCCTCTGCCTAAAAGATTCGTGTTAGCTATAAACTCAGTCCGCAAACTACACGTCATAATCACCAGATCAAATAAAGACGGGAAAATTGTGTCGATGGATAAAAGTTTCTACCAAGAGAAGATCAGTGAACTTTTAAATGATACAACTACCTATAAAAAAAAACGAGCCATAATGTCCCAATAGATTTCTTCAGAAAAATCAAAAACATCGGAAAAAGTTAGAAAAATATAGAAGTACTGGAAAAAGCCAAAACAATCAATCTCAAATTACCTTATTTCTATGGCCTCCCCAAAACTCACAAAGATAACAGTCTCTTTCGTCCCATAATCTCATGTGCTGGATCTTCTAACAACAGAATCTCTAAATGGTTAGCCGAGTTACAATCCTCCTTTAGTAGGAAATTTTTCCCCAAGTCATATAAAACATACAGAAGACTTCTGCAACAAATTCAGGTCGACAAATATCCCCGTACATACGAGTAACGTAAACATGTATTAAAAGCAAACTAGAGCCATTCGCTGAAACTTCCCCACAGAATTGAATAAAATAATGCAACTTGTAAAGCTCTGGGTCACTAAAAAAGTCTTTTCCTTTGGTGATAACCCTTACCGTCAAAAATTCGGTTGCAGTATAGGGAGCCCGTTTAGTCCTGTGTTAGCTAACTTATATATGGAGCCATTTGAAAGTGTAATTATAAACCCTATCAAACCTGCAGATATGATTTGGCTTCGTTATGTAGACGACATCTTAACATACTGGAGAAGTGAGTGGGGTAATTTTGATGTCTTTCTGCAAAAATTAAATTCCTTGGGCCCAAACATAAAATTTAAAGAAGAATGAGAAAACAATAACCAAATCCCCTTTTCAGATGTCTTAATAATCAAAACTAATAACAAATATAAATTCACTGTCTATAGAAAACGACATTCTCACTTTCATACATACATTTTTACAGCCATCATGATAATTTCAGTCAAACTCTGCATAGCAGTTAACTTATTTCTTAGAGCCCTGAGAATTTGCTCCCCAGATTTTCTTGACAAACAATTCGAAACAATCAGAAACAACTTATCTTGTTAAATTACCCCAAGCACATAATATAAAAAGCCATACATAAAGTAAAGAGCATTTTTTTTTTACAAACCTACAGAAAACAAAGAAAAGGAAAAATACACAAACAAAAACATAATCCTTCACATGGATAATTAACGAGAGATCGCACAAACCTTAGGCCCCTCTAACCCTTTTATTTTCACTTATCCGAATACACTGGGGAAATCATTAACTAACGTTCAGCAGAGAGCAGTTTCCAAAAATATAGGAATTTATGAAATCCCTTGCAACGACTGATAAGTCATATTTCGGTTTCACTGGTAAATCTCTCTCGGGAAGATTAATGCAACATAAACGATCAGTTAGATATGGACAACATAGTTCGGCAATTTTCCATCATATAAATAACACGAACCATACCATGGATTGGAACTCATCCCGAATTTTATACAAGAGCAACTGTCGATACAAATGTCAACTGGTGGAATCTTCACTAATAAAACACCAAGATAATAGACTTAACCTTTCCAATGGATCTTGGGACTCAGACCGAATAGATCAAATCTTTTTTAAGGCAACGATGAAGCGGATAAGGACAATTAACAGAAGCCACGATGGATCAGCGATGCCCCCAGGCATCAACCTAAGGGCATATCCCCTACTATATATTTTACTGAAACTCCTTCTGCTACGGGCTGCTCTAGGAGCAAGAGCCCGTGCTGGCATAAGGCCAGCCTAATCTCAAAAAGCAACTTCTGTCATTTACTGATTGATAAGAATGGAAGAAAGTCTACCGATATAATAGTCCTTAGATTTAAAACATCGTTTTAATGGGCCTTTTATACTTGCTCCGTATAATATATATATATATATATATATATATATATATATATATATATATATATATGTGTGTGTGTTGTGTGTGTGTGTTGTGTGTGTGTGTTTGTGTTGTGTAGTGTGTGTGTGTGGTGTGTGTGTGTTGTGTGTGTGTGTGTGTGTGTGTGTGTGTAATCAAGATTCATAATATTACAACACGAGTTATTTAATACTTTGATAATTCATTGGTCAAATTGTTATTTGTTTCTGTTTTCAATCACATGGACTCTGCTTTACTTACTACTAATCACTAGTACTACAGGTAATTAGTTGCAATTGCATATTTATTATTTATATAAAGTCACGTCAACAACCAGTTTATTAGTACATGGATGTATGCATTAAAGTAGCTGATGTTCTTTGCTGCACTTTCTTTCATTATGTCTCTTGACACGTGCGTGCGTTTTTGATGTTTTGATATTTTCCTTATTATAATGACTCGTGGCGTAAAAGCATAAAACCTTCATTCGGGATTAATCCTTAGACTAATTCGTTTTCATTAATAACAACTCGCATTGACTCTTACTGCATAGACTATTCTTTACAGTGGAGGTATATTCTTTAGAATACTTTCGTCAACCTTTTGTCCTTTTTTTCTTATGTGATTCTTCTCTGTGGAATAATAATAGGGACATTCGTGTATTTCTCTGGTTTCGACGACCGGGACGTAACGTCCACAAGGTAGGGAATAGAGTATAAAATTTAGGCCAAAGGCCAAGCGCTGGGACCTATGAGGTCGTCTAGAGCTGAAACGGAAATTAGCAATTAAAATGTTTGAAAGGTGCAACAGGAGGAAAACCTCAAAGAAGTTGCACTATAAATCAACTGTTAGGAGAGGGTTAAGGAAAGGCAGGAGGAAGGAAGAGAATATGAAAGGAGGTACAGTAAAAGGAATGAAAGGGGTTGTAACTGGGGGCCAAAGGATCCCTCAAATTTCAATGCTGGTATATATATAAAAAAAGGGCGCCCAAGTTTCTTTGGCACAATCTGTACAGCGTATAATGCAGCATGAAAATCTCAGCCTCGGCAAATGAAACTTTTAGCCACGGCCTGGTGGTGACATGTGTTGTTGGCCCCCTATAGCGGTGCCACACACACGATCATGGCTAACTTTAACCTCAAATGAAATCAAAACCACTGAGGCTAGAGGGCTGCAGTTTGGTATGTTTGATGACTGGAGGGTGGATGATCAACGTACCAATTTACAGCCCTCTATCCTCGGTAGTTTTTTAAGGTGTGGACGGACAGACAAATAGCCTCCTCAATAGTTTCCTTTCACAGAAAACTAAACAAGACAGACGAAAGATTTGCCCTGATGTTGTCAGCGATAATACGGAGGAGGCGCGCGAGCGACCACCATAGTCAGTAGCGGTGGAAGGAAGGCGCCTTCAAGGACTCCGGAGACGATACAAAAGCGACGGAAAAGGGGAGAACATTTTGGACCGCGGCGGCGATGCTCTATATCAATAAAAAAACCAGACGGGCCGAAGTTTAGCGCGTGCCGTACCTACCGCTGGTCATGTCATCTTTTATCCTCTGCCGGCCGTCGTCTCTTACCCTCCCTCTCTCCCTCCCCCTTTCTTTTTTTTAACAACTCTGACTAAAGAAAGGGTGATCCTGGTCGGAGGGGCGATCATAGACCGTCAATCGAAATGCCTCGGGGCTCCGCTTGTGCCCTGACGAGAAGAGAGAGAGAGAGACTCTCCGGAGCACAAGTGGTATTATTGGGGCAGCCTTTTTATCGACACCAGCCAGTTTTTTTTTTTCTCCCTTTCATTGACCCGTGCCCCTGGTCAGTGTTATTGTACCCTTTTTCTTTCTCCTTTTTCGTTTTTTTTTCTGGGGAGAGATGATAAACGTGATCCCATACTTCAAGCGACGATGACAATGAATTGTATTTCTCGGTTTGATGTTGTTATTGTTATGACAATAATAATAATAATAATAATAATAATAATAATAATAAGAATAATAATAATAATAATAATAATAATAATAATAATAACTAATAAATACTTTACATTATTATTATGATGGTGATGATTTTAATTATGATATTAATAGTGGGCCTTGTGGTGATGATTTTAATTATGATATTAATAGGGGCCAAGGCCCACAGGCCAAGAAATGCATTGGGCTTCAATTAGACTAAGCAGTAAAGGATACACCTCATCGCTAGACGTCTAAGGTGGGTCGCACTAGAAGCTCGTTCGCTTTTAGCCCTGTTCTTAGCTACAAATAAACATTCACGCACTGTTTAGTTTTTTTTTTTTTCTAACAGCCTCACATGAACAAACAACAAACACATACTAACAACTAGCGATTTATTTTTATCTATCCAGAACACAATCGCATGCAATTCGCTTGTTTACATAGTGTTCACAAACACGCAAGTCGTTTGTTTGTTTCCTTGTTTGTATGTGTGCTTAATAGTCGGTTTTTCTCTTTGTCCACACCAACACCGCTTACATTCTTGATTTATTTGTTGACAGTGAACCGCACGTTAACCGTGTTTGCGTAAGCCACAAAGTTTACCTGTATTACTGACTTGTATAATTTTCTTACCTCCATCCTCAACCAGAGATACACAAGTTGTCTACATATTTATTTATTTATTTATTTACTTTGTAAGTATCCACTACCATCTGCTCACACATCCACTGCAGTTGCCCATCTTATTTGCATCTTTTTTTTTAATCAGACGTCCAAACTATTCAACTGCTTGCTTTGATCGTTCAGCCTTTTACATGTAGCCAGACAACACACACAACAAGCACACACACACAAGCACACTGTTACCATGTCATCTTAGTTTGTCTCTCAATCCGTAGCCGCTCTATATATAACCATTTTTGCCAAAGAGGGTGAAGTAGAAGAGAAGAAGAATCAATGGTTACTGAGTGGTGATGATCACTTTGCTACGCCAAGATTCATTTACACAATTCTCTCGTCAGTCTTCTACACACACACACACACACACACACACACACACACACACGAGATATGTCCGAATGAGACAAAGGTTCCAGGGGGTGAATATTGCTTCTCCTGTATGAACAAAATAATGAATATTGCTCAAAAGGAAATTACAGAGTAAAAGAAAGTTTGAAAGGTGTAACAGGAGGAAAACCTCAAAGCAGTTGCAACTATGAATCCATTGTTAGGAGAGGGGGGAAAGTAAGATGGAAGAAAGAGAATACGAAAGGAGGGACAGGAAGAGGAATGAAAGGGGTTGCAGCTAGGGGTCGAAGGGACGCTGCAAAGACTCTTAAGTAATGCCTACAGTGCGCCGTGTCAGGTGCACTGAAGGCACTAGCCCCCTTGTATGAAGGCTAAGGTGATAGAGGTGGATTTTGATTGAGTAGAGAGAGAGAGGCGGGAAAGAGCAATTTAGTTTGAATAAGAAAGAAGGCGAGTGTATTATGTACGATGAAGAGGTAATGAGAGTTTTCATAGTAAATGAAACAAGTAAAAATTTCTCCAGAGCAATTGAGTTTTCTGTACAGCGTATAATCAAGGCAACCGAGAATAGATCCATCTTTCGGTGGTCTCGTTATAACGCTGTACGAACCGCGGTCCATGAAACTTTAACCAAGGCTCGGTGTTGGCCTGTCCTATATCGTTGCCAGACTCACGATTATGGCTAACTTTAACCTTATATGAAACAAAATCTACTGAGGCTAGAGGGCTGCAATTTGGTATGTTTGATGATTTGCAGCCCTCTAGCCTCAGCTGTTTTGAAGGTCAGAGGGCGGAGAGAAAAAGTGTGGACAGAAAAAGCCGGCACAATAGTTTTCTTTTCATTAAACTGAAAGCTATTCTGGGTAGTATATTTCCTTATTCATTATTCAAACTATTATTAAACTTTCTCGCAGAATCCTGCCAAACGCTTTTCTATTCTGCAGGTAGACCAAGTGGCATTTTATTGTCCTATAAGATAAAATGTCGTTCGTTAGGAGAATTCCTGTGACATACCTTCTCTGAACACTGTACTGATTTTCATACATGCAGACGGAAAGCTGTTTCATGAGAATCAGTTGCACTAGGACTGCATACGGCTTATACAGAGATCATAATAATAATAATAATAATAATAATAATAATAATAATAATAATAATAATAATAATAATAATAATAATAATAGTGGCAGCATCAGTGGATAAAGTCGATTTAGTTCTTCTGACCGCTGGCTTTTCTTCGGAGCTGATATCTGCTAAGTAGTAATAATAATAATAATAATAATAATAATAATAATAATAATAATAATAATAATAAAAATTAGTACTCTAGGACTATTAATAAGACCACTGAAATTTCCAAAACCATTAGAAGCTTCTTAAAGAATCCACGGAACATGCAAATCAATTAAGAAAACCAAACTTCACCTCTGACATTGTTACCCGTAAGGTGAATAAAAAAAAAGAAGAAGAAAAAAACGCCCTCTTTGCTCACCCCTTAGCCTCTCTCTTTCATGCTCCTTGCTGTCGGATATCGTAAGGGTTTTGTTCAAGAGAATACAGGAGAAATATACAATTTAGGACGTAGGGCAGCGGTGGGATCTATGAGGTCATTCAGCGCTAAAAGGAAAATGCAGAGTAAAAATGTTACAAAGGCGTAACAGGCGGAAAACGCCAGAGCAGTTGCACTATGAAACAATATCGTTAGAGAAGGTGGAAAGCATGATGGAAGAAAGAATATGAATGGAGATACAGTAAGAGGAATCAAAGGAGTTGCAACTATGGGCCGAAGGGACGTTGCTTACAGTGCACCGCGCGAGGTGCAACTAAGCATACCGTGAAAGTCACAAGTAGTTGAATTCTAGCTTAATTCTAATCTCATTTACATAAATAAGTCAACTGCTGCATCACAAACTCGTCGGTTGTCTGCAAAATATGACTACTGATAGAGGGTCAGTGGTCATTATTTGAACATAAAATCAAATGGTGCTACTTTTGGCTTTTTGATTACGCGTCACCTCCGAGGTGCTATATAGTACTCAACATGGCTGAAGCTCATTGGGACGCCGTGTTTCGTACTAGCCCCTCGGCCATCAATGTACTACGTATATACACCCATTTCTATATTGTGTGGTCGACAAATGATATTGATAAATGGGATCTTTGATCCCAGAGTTGCAAGTACTAAACATGGCGGAAGTGAGGCCGTGTTTAGTACTAGCAATTCGAAGTGACGTGATGATAACACGGGCTGCTCTGTGAGCAAGAGCCTGTGCTGGCATAAGGCCAACTTAATCTTCAACAACATAACAAGCCGAAGTAGGACCAAATTAAATTCTGTTGGAAACAGAGTATACTCTGGTATTCCTGTGAGACTCATTGCTGGAAAAATCGAGACATTCTCTCAGCAACAAACTAGTTTAAAATTATAATTTATTGTTTTCAACTTTGTGTATTGAGGCTTCTCGAAAACTGAGAATCTGGTTATACGTATTCTCTCCAGGGCTCTCTGCTATTTCTCGGGTTTACGTGAATTAAACGGGATCATTAAGAATAGGTCATTAGGCTGACCTGGATTCCAGGAGCTTGGGTTTTTTTTTCGGAATCGTAATTCTATCAAAACTAGGGTTTTTCCTTTCATTTTTAACTGTGAGGATTTTAGACAAGCGTTTTCTGCGGATGGCTTTTCTATATGCACACCTTCAATTTTGGAGAGAGAGAGAGAGAGAGAGAGAGAGAGAGAGAGAGAGAGAGAGAGAGAGATTTACAGGTGAGCCAGAATGGTTATAAATTTAGGCCCATTTGGGGCGTCCAAGGGTATGCGAAAATCGTTAGACGGTTAAGGTAGCCGAGAAAGGCATGTAAGACTTATAGGCCCAAAAGCAAAGGCCTGCGTAGGCCTACCGGTACTCGCAGAGCGCAAAAATGGGGTGACTTTCGCACAGGAGCAGCGTTGCCAATCCTCCGTCGTTGACAGCCGTCTCCTTAGGCCTAAGGACCCCGTCATACACTTGAGCTGGATTATCGTGGGGGTTGGTCTTAAGGAATCCGAGTTCTAAGGAAGAGTGGAGGACTTCTCAAAAACTGCGAACTAGCGATCACTGCGCATTTCCGGATGTTAAGGATTTAGCAGAAATAATGTGAAAGGTTTATGTTTGTATATAATACTATATATGAATTGTTATCACATCACCGCGATTCATACAGTACATGCATTAAGTTACAAATGACCTTTCATATCCAATACGTTCTACATCAGAATTAATATATTTTCGTTTATGTTAAGCGAAGGGGAATTTTTTTAGCTGATAATAATGTCGTCTTCTCGTGGGTTCGAACCAGCGCCTAGCGGACAGAGGAGAAATCAGGATATTGAAGGACATTTGTAGCTTAATGCCTCTATATGTTATTATATATATATATATATATATATATATATATCTATATATCTATATATATATATGTAATGTGTGCGTGTGTAAAACACGTATAATCTAATTCGTAAAAACAAACTTCTCAACGTATTTCGAGAGCCTGGGGAGGCGAAATACAGTGTACAAAACGGGGTTCATCACATACAATAGGTGCCCCCCCCCCCCCCCCAAACACTTTGGCGACGCTGCTTGCCATCTGTAAACAACCCAGGAAGGAGCAAGTGGACCCGTTACATAACCCTCTGAAGTCGTTTTGGCTCCGACTTCGACGCCGCTCGACGCTCGTCATAGTTCTGTCGTTTGGAGGGGGACGAGTGGAGAATTCAAAGTGAGTGCTAGACGACATCGATAACTCTTCCATCTTCATTTTCGGCAGTAGGGATTTGTGTATAACGCAACGGGTCTTGCGTCGTTTCGATGGCGACCTACGCCTCCAGACGCAAGCGGGACAGTCAGTGGTGGCGAGGAAGCGATAAGCCTGATTTCAGAGCCTGGGTTTGTGCGTGGAGGAGACCACCACCACCGCTACGAGATTTGCCAAGGTCTTCCGACTGACTGCCTTCTTCTGCCTTCTCCTCTTCTTCTTCTCTTTCTTCTTCTTCTTCTATAGTTTCCCACATGGGATTCCGAGACGTCCTCGCCCCCACCCCCCAAAACACCAACCCCCTCCTCCCTCTTCACAGCCCGTAGCCGCAAGCTCCCTAAAAACGACCGTTCGGTTAATTTGTGCATTTTTCTTCTCTTTTGAAGGTAACGAGAGCGAAGTCGCGCAGAGAGAGAGAAAAACAAGACCATTAGGAAGACGAACCAGGAAGTTCGACAGATCGAGTGAGCCGTCAGTGTCTCAGCCGAACCTGCTGTCTCTCACGATACTCAATGATGGAAAATAAAGCATGGCTTATATAATAACTTTGCTGATGTTGCGCGCGCATGTACATACACACACATCCACACTATATATATATATATATATATATATATATATATATATAATATATATATATATATATGTATCATACCCAAGGGTAAATACACAATATATACCCAAGGGTAAATACACAAAATATACAACAGTAATTAGTTTTATCTCGATGGTTATGGAACAAGTGCATTAAACTTATGTCCCGTTGTAGTCTGTTCCTTAACAAAGGCCAAAATGCCTATATAAAACGGGTGTAATATATATATATATATATATATATATATATATATATATATATATATGTGTGTGTGTGTGTGTGTGTGTGTGAAAAGTGTATATATAATTCCCTGGTCTTTCTGCTCAACCCACTTAGGAATATCTACTTCTGTAACCGGTTCTACATGTAACCCAGTGAAGAGTGGCGCTGGTATCGACGCCACAAGTATGGAAACGAAAGAATGATGTGCGCCTACCGTATTCCAGGTCAGATAACCGTAGGATTTTCAATTGGTTCGTGGCGAAATGTCCCACACTTCCTAATATAGGAGACATTCCATTCAACGGATGTCTAGTACTCGTCAGATAAATTGGAATGTCTTTTATGTATAGCCATGTAAATAATGATAATAATAACAATAATGATTATTATTATTTTATTATTATTATTATTATTATTATTATTATTATTATTATTATTATTCAGCAGAGATGAGCCCACCAAAGGGGCCAATGACTTGTAATTCAAGTCCCAAAGAATATGGTTATCATTATGCCGTAAGAGCAGGTATAGGGAAATACAGAAAGAAGAGATATATACCACTTATAAAAGAAAAAGAAAAATAATAAAAATAATAATACTCCGCAGCAGAAATACTCCTAGACTGCTTTGGTATTAGCCACGCAAACTTTGAGTTTTTCCCAACGGCGAAAACTAAGATATTAAACTCGATCATTTCCGTAACATATGTACTTATTTTTATGAAACACACCAGCGCTCTGAATCCAACTAAATGAACAAGCTCTGTCGTTGGTAATAAAGACCAACAGGACCAAGAGAAGACGAGGATAAAGCTGAACAAATTTATGATTAAATACGAACGCAGCAAAGAGCCGATGAACAGATAAAAAATAAATAAATAAATAAATAGGGTGAACTGACTCAAAAATCAGTCCCTGCTTGCCGCTAGAGGAAGTGCATACACCATGAATCATGGAAAACTGTAGGCAAATGTTTATTTTTCTCCGTGATGCGTTGATTACCATTTTGTTATGCTTTCATTCTGTCCTATATCCCTTTCATTTTCCATTATCTATCCGGTAGAAACTTGCTATGAGAGTTATTCTTCTTTGCTTACTTCTACGTTTTTCTATAAGAAGTAGATGTAATATATATATATATATATATATATATATATATATATATATATATATATATATATATATTGTATATATATATAAATATATATATACGTATATATATATATTATTTACACACACAAATATATATATATATATATATATATATATATATATACTATATATATATAAAAGAATATATGTAAATATCACAATTACAATAACAATAGCACATAGATGAATAAACATATAATAAATGTTTTAATAACTGCGAAAATAAGACAGAAACGACAATCCAGGATGAAAATGAACAGGAACATAAAGGTGAACAGAAGAACAGAATAGAACATAGAATTTAGACCACAGGCCGATCGCTGGGACCGATGAGGTTATTCAGCGCTGGAAGGGAAATCGTCAGTACGAAGGTTTGAAAGGCGTAACAGGAGGAAACCTCAAAGCAATCACATTAGGAAACAATTGCTAGAGAGGGTGGAAAGCCAGGTGGAAGAAAATGGAGAATATGAACGGAGGTACAGTAAAAGAAATGAGGTAGTGATAATGAAAAAAAAAGGGTGAGGTTTTTGTTTTTATCTTCATAGAATTACCATTTCATTTAAATGTGGTTACAGATTTAGCTGGCCTTATGCCAGCACGGGCTCTTGCTCCTACAGCAGCCCGTAAATGATTTAAAAAAAATTTTTAAATTGACTGGACAAACTGAAATGTTGAATATTCTGGCAGAATTTCTTTAACTGGTTTATTTTTGGCTTAATTTTGGATATTCACACATATCTCCTTTGAACTGGGAAGAGTTCGGAGACGGTATTAACCCCTTAGGGGGCAAGCACATCTTCCATGGATCAGCGATGTACAAAGCGAAGCCTTGCAATGAAAGACCTCCCCATTACAATATAGAGCAATTTTGATTTTGAGGATCAGCATTTCAACAACCTTCTGTAATTCTTAATCTTGGTACAGAAATGTTCTCATATATATGAATTCGACTTATATCATTAGTATATAAAATGTTCTTGAAAATATCATTAGTTTATAAAAATGTTCTTGAAATAGTTTATAAAAAGTTCTTGAAAACATCATTAGTTTATACAAATGTTCTTGAAAATATAATTTGTTTATAAAAATGTTCTTGAAAATATCATTAGTTTATAAAAATGTTCTTGAAAATATCATTAGTTTATAAAAATTTTCTTGAAACTATCATTAGTTTATAAAACTTCTTGAAAATATCATTAGTTTATAAAAATGTTCTTGAAAATATCATTAGTTTATAAAAATTTTCTTGAAACATAATTCAATTAAAGTTTTATAAAACTTCTTGAAAATATCATTAGTTTATAAAAATGTTCTTGAAAATATAATAAGTTTATAAAAATGTTCTTGAAAATATCATAAGTTAATAAAAATGTTCTTGAAAATATCATTAGTTTATAAAAATGTTCTTGAAAATATCATGAGTTTATAAAAATGTTCTTGAAAATATTATAAAAAATGTTCTTGAAAATATCATTAGTATAAAAAATTTTCTTGAAAATATCATTAGTATAAAAAATGTTCTTGAAAATATCATTAGTTTATAAAAATTTTCTTGAAACTATCATTAGTTTATAAAACTTCTTGAAAATATCTTTAGTATATACAAATGTTCTTGAAAATATCTCTATAAAATTTTCTTGAAAATATCATTAGTATATAAAAATATTCTTGAAAACAAAGTTGATTGCTTTTATGTTCAAGTGGAAGATATCAAAAAGTCTGCATCAAGGGAGTGTTATCCTGTGGACTTTAATTTGGATGGCATTTAAACTATAATATCTATTATATAACTAAAATACTTAAGTATTATTTTTGCCAGTTTTTAGTTTTCTGTAAAAGAAAACCTCAGATCTTAAAAACTACTGAGGCTAGAGGGCTTCAAATTGGTATGTTGATCATCCACCCTCCAATCATGAATCATACCAAATTACAGCCCCTAAGCCTCCGTAGATTTTATTTTATTAAAGGTTAAAGTTAGCTACGATCGTACGTCTGGCATCGCTATAATTGCCAACAACATAGGTTACCAAACGGGACGTGGCTGAGAGTTTCATACAGCATTAATACGCTGTACAGAAAACTCGAATGCTCCGAAAAAACTTGAGCGCATTTTTTACTTGTTCAATTAATAATAATAATAATAATAATAATAATAATAATAATAATAATAATAATAATAATAATTCTTTAACAGTACCAGACATATTCTTAAACGAACCTAGCTCGCGTGAAAGACGAGACAAAGGCAATTAAGTTTGCGAGCACAAAACATAGCATAGTATATAGTATATATCTTTGTTTGTCATTATTCGACACAAATTCATAAGATCAGCAGAAAATCGCCGAAGCAATTTAATGGCGATAACATAAGGCATGTTTAATCATTGTAAACTAAATAAATGCAGACTTTTAAAAGATAAAAGATAAGACGTAAATATTAATAGGTCAAGTCCAGTTTGACACAGTTTGACACACGTTTGTATATTAAGAAGCGTATTAAAATACAAAAAAAGAAGACTAAATCCAGTTCACAACACAAAGAGAGCAACAGAAAAGATGATGTACAAGGCAGAGCTATGACAGGAAATTCTATCTTACTTTCTATATTCTATCTATAGAGGTCTTTGTAAACGACTCGCCACAGGTATAATCTTCCCAGGAACATTTAAGAGAAAGATAACCTCAGCATTCTTTGATTAGCGGAGGAATTTAACGGAAGCGAACGAGATCAATGTGACAAGATGACCGCTAACCGTTTTTGCTAACTTTTCCTTCTACTTCTTCTCCTTGGCCAACCGCCTTCTCCTCCTCCTCCTCCTCCTCCTCCTCCTCCTCACGGTCGCCCAATAAAATGCTAATTCGAGAGAGGCGCCGAGGTGAAATTCAGGTAGGTGCGTGTGGGCGCCTTCGTCATCCAGTTGGCGAAATACCTGCCGCAGATTATGCCAAGATAACTCTTGTGGAAGGAGAGAGGGAGGGAAGGGAGGGGGAGGGAGAGAGAGAGATTTCCTTCTTTCTTTCGTGCTTGCGAGACACCCCCAAACCCCCCGCCCACATCCTCCCCCACCCACCACCATAGCCCTCCTCCCTCCCTCCCTCAACTCCTACAGGATCCACTGGTGCGGTCCCAATCGACGAAAAGATATTACGGAAAGCGGGGTTGGGAGGGTTAAATGTTCGCTAGGTCCTTCGATTACAACGAACGTTCGCGTATATTGTGCCACATTTTGTACATGAACACACACACACACATATGTATATATATACACACACACATTAAGGTACAAGTGTCCTTTAATATCCAATTCACTCCACCTCGGAATTAATATATGTTCATATATGTTATCCGAAGGGGAATTTTTTATTTGATAATAATTTCGTCCTCTCGTAGATTCGAACCAGCGGACAGAGGAGCAATCAGGAATGGTTAACACAATTGCTAATTAATTCCTGTACGTTACTTTCCTTGGATACTAAGCTATGAAGGGCAATTTAAGAATTAGGTGGAAACAAAATAAGAATTCCGATAAGAAAAGACGTGAAGACGAATCCTTTTGGCGAATTATAATTCGAACAAAAATTCTGGCGATAGAATTTCACTCTCGACGTGGTTCGGAAGTCACGTAAAGCCGTTGGTCCCGTTGCTGAATAACCACTGGTTCCATGCAAACAAACAAACAATGACTGAATATTGTCTTTGAAATAAGGTTTTGATGATGAAACAGAATGCAAATGCTATTATTATTATCATCATTAGTGGTGGTAGTAATAATGTTAATATTTTATCACTCTTTCTTCCCATGTGCCTGCATTCCGTATTTGCCGATTTACAAAGTTGTCACTGTTATGACTTATATCTGCTCAAGTTTATTTCTGTTCGTTAACTTTTCACTCCTCCATCTATAAATCGTTCTCCTCCTTGTTTGTTCCGTGCCGTGTAGTACCAACCTCCACCTACATATTTGCCCTCTTCCTCTTCCAAGGGCACGACAATAAACTCCTTCCAGATAGATGCCCTTCGAGACAACGAAAATAGTCATTCAGCATTTTGGCAAGACCCAGTCCTTTATCTCCGCTCCATCGAGGAGATAATGATGAGTCCTCCCCCCGCATCCAAGTCTTCATTTGTTTACAGAGACGCTCTTCCTTTTTTTTTCCCAGCTCCCGATGCCGTCACCCCCCCACCCAAACCCCACCCCAACCCCTGCCCCCCCGTCTCCATTCGCCTCGGTTGGAGGAGCGAAATTCCTCGGTAACTAAGGATACACAACGGGCGAAAAGTCGAAGTTAGTTTCGCATCGCTAATTGAGATCCGTCCGTCGAAGTGGCCGCCATGTTGGAACTTTTTTTTTTTTTTTTTTTTCAGATATGTATATTTTATTCTCAGGTTTACCTGATATTTTATGCACTTAAATGTCTTATGTATATGAAAATACATATGCATACACAATTTATATATATATACACATATATATAATATATATATGTTCATATATATTTTATAAATATATACATAGAGAGAGAGAGAGAGAGAGAGAGAGAGAGAGAGAGAGAGAGAGAGAGAATATTGAAAAACAATTTCCTCACAAGAAAGAAAACAAGAGGCAAAATAAAGAGGAAGAAGAAATCAAGCCTCAAGAGGAAAAGAGAGGAAAGGGAACCAGAGCAAAGGGAGGAGGAGGAGGAGGAGCTTAAGCACATCATGTCATAATGGCGGTCGAATTGATTTCGCCTCTTCCTGTTTACGTCTGCGAGTAGGATGTCTGTCGTTTCTGGCAATGTCACCCGGTTCTCACATATAATAATAATAATAATAATAATAATAAAATAATAATAATAATAATAATGTCACCCACTTCTCAGGTATCAATAATAATAATAATGAAGTATTCTACGAAAGACCTCTCATAACCACTCGATGATATCTATCCTTCGCATCTTCAGAGCAGGTAAGAACTCTACGGGGAAACAGACCCGTATTCCAGCAAACCAGTGGTTTTTCCAGTGCTATTATTACCTTAATTTAATTAAATAAGAACACACGTCATAAAAAACTATTCATCAGATTAAATGATCTCAGTTTTAGTTGCTATTTTCGTGGTCACTTAGTATTTTTATGCTTCAATCACCATTTTAAATCTGCTTCCACTTTTTTCCCTTCAAAATCCGTTATTTTAACCAAAACTTCTGGGATGAACACACGTCATAACAAAAAACTATTCATCAGATTAAATTCTCTCACAATTTACTTGCTATTTTTGTGCTCGTTAACTATTTTTTTTATTCTTAAATCACCATTTCAAGCTGCATCCACTTTTTTTCTTCAAAGATCCGATATTTTAACCAAATTTTCTGGGATATGACATCTGTGAAAAGAAACTTAATAGACTCTATTTCACTGTGAAAAATGGAAGAACTACTCTACTTCACTAGGAAAAATGGAAGAACTACTCTACGTCACTGTGAAAAATGGAAGAACTACTCTACTTCACTGTGAAAAATGGAAGAACTGCTGAAGAAGGGAACGTGGTGCTATAACGCTAGCTTTACCCACAGCAACCAGGGGCTCATGACTTTTGAGGACATAGCCAATAGCTCATGAAAACATTATATTCACGTTAACTTTTCATTCCATTTGCAAACATATCTTCAAAGGTAAATAGAGATGAAATATATACACATGATTCAATATTTGAATGGCATTTAGATTCAGTTAAGTCTGTTCCGTATTTAATATTTGTCAATTGGGAATAAGTCAAAACTTTCACTGCACAGACCCAACACAGTCCGACTGTGCTCATTGCTTGAATCCAACAACCTTCAAACCCGCCTCGGACCGCAGTGCCGTCGGTGCACCTCTTGCTGTTCACTGTAGACATTGCATAAAGTTCTTAGCAGCGCCCATTCCTTAGGCCCCTCGCTGCAACCCTTTTCCTTTTTACTGTACCTCCTTTCATATTCTCTTTCTTCCATCTTAACTCTCCACCATCTACTATCAGTGATTTCACAGTGCAACGGCGAGATGTTCCTCCTGTTAATGTTACTCTCTTTCAACCTTTTGAATGTCGATGTCCCCTCTAAGCGCAGAATGACCTCATAGGTCCCGGTGCTTGGCCTTTGGCCTAAATTCTACATTCGATTCAATCCAACAGGATTTTAAGAGCTGACGATGACCACTTTGCATTTCAATGCCAAGTTGTTGTCTAGAAGTTCATAGTGTCATTCACGAGCACTGTGTCGTCGGGTGGCCTGAATACGACTGCTCATTTCTAATAAGCCTGAAATGTCTCTAGACCTTCTGTAGCAGCCTGCACCTTGCCTCAGCCGGAGGCAGTGACGCTCACAGTAACAGAGCGAGTGATTCTGGTGACGTCTCTTTATGTTTCTTGATCATTATTATTATTATTATTATTATTATTATTATTATTATTATTATTATTATAGTAGTTTAACCAGACCAATGACCTGACTTTCACATCTCATAGGGCTGGCCCGAAAGATTTGTTTCTTGAATAGCAATATGCCAAAATGTAATGAAATCCGGTGGAATTTATAGCATTTTGGCCAAAGGCCAGGCGCTGGAACCTATCAGGTCATTCAGCAATGAAAGGGAAAATTGAGAGTAGAAAGGTTTGAAAGGCGTAACAGGAGGAAAACCTGGAGGTTGCAATATGAAACGACTGTTAGGAGAAGGTAGAAAGGAAGGCGGGAGAAAGCGAATTTGAAAGGAGGTACAGTAAAACGAATGAACGGGGTTGCAGATAGGAGCCGAAGGGACGTGGAATGAACCTTGAGTAATGCCTACAGTCCACCGCTTGAGGTCACTGACAGCACTACCCCAGTAGCACAATTGCATTACTAGGGCAGACCAAGTTCCTCGTTGGACGAGTGGTTCATGTGCTCGCCTACCAATTCCGGCAGTTGCAAGTTCGATTCCCCCTCTCAGCCAACGTGGAATCATATGAATTTGTTTCTGGCGATTAGAAATTGATTTCTCGATATAATGTGGTTCGGATCTCACGTCAGCTGTAGGTCCCGTTGCTAAGTAACCAGTTGGTTCCTAGCCATATAAAAATATCTAATCCTTCGGGCCAGCCATAGGAGAAGAGCAGTTAATCAGCTCAGTGGTCTTGGTTATACTAAGATACACTTATAGCAGACTAAACGAACCGTGTTAAACAAAGACGCCTTTATCGGAAGAGAGTGAACCACAAAGAGGCGTGATCCGACACTCAGCTTACTCGGGGCGCGTTGTTTCACCAACGGCAATTAAATTAAATATGCTATATTTTATTATAAATAATTTTATGTACTGTTGAATATGCAAATTATTTAGTTTTTAATTTTCATTCTAGTAAATAAATCATAAATATCCTATCCTAATATTCTTGTATCTTTATCTCGACGCAGAACACCTTTTTTAGCTTTCCTAACACCCCCCCCCCCCCTCAACAAGAACAACAACAAGAAAGTAGTTAGTAGGCTTACTCCCCGAGTAAGCGAAAAGGGGAAATGCGCCTGATTAATTCAGTCATATGAATGTACATTACAGGTAAGAACTTCTTGGCAGTTTAGAATTCATAAGATCAAATATTCCTTTTTCATACAAAAAGGGCGACCGAACATTTTGCAAAAATCCGACTTTTTCTTGATGCGAAGCTTTTGGGATTTTGCATGGAGAAAAATAAAGAGAAAAATTATTTTCAAAATTGCCTTTAAAATTTGATTGACTTACTAGTTTATGAAAATTTGGCTATGGAGCCAAGTGGTACTGTGGGGCAATTCGAACCATCCAGAGGTCAAGTTAAGGCAGCGAGAAGTGGGAGCTAGAGCGGTTGGACAGCGAAGTCATTGGGGAAAAAGGGGTCAAGGGAGAGACTGAGAAGTGAGTCCAGATGGGGCTTCTAGAAGGGACACTGCAAACCTCCTTTGGTAATGCCTACAGTGCGCCACTGCTATCTCACAAAAACACACACAGTCCAGTGCTCGGTTCTCAAATTTTCTTCTGGATGGTATGGCCATACTGGTATATAAATAAAATAGAATACAGAATTTAGGCCAAAGGCCAAGCACTGGGACCTATGAGGTCATACAACGCCGAAACGGGATTTGACAGTTAAGAAGGTCTGAAAGGTGTAACAGCAGGAAGAAAGAATACGAAAGGAGTTACAGTGAAAGGAGTTACAGTAAAAGGAATGAAAAAGAGATGCAGCTATTGGCCGAAGGGACGATGCAAAGAACTTTTAAAAGTAATGCCTTACAGTGCACCGCATGAGGTGCACTGACAACACTAATCCCTCCTACAGAGACTAGTATATAAATAATCTGAATGTGAGACAGACTCCTGATAAAAGGATTCCCGAAGAAACTGTAGCATAACCTATTTCCCATCACATTTTCATAAACGAAAAAAACTGGTCCCTAACCTGGACCGAGTTTGGGACCATCTTCCTTGTATTTTCCTATTTGGAATATTCACTCTGTCATTAATCGTCTCGCTCTTGTATGATGTCTTACAGTCAATCTCATTCAGTCAATACTTCCTAACTCATGAGCCTCACTCACGCTTTTCCTCACCCAGGTTGTCCTCCAACCTCCCCACCCCCTTTAAGTACCCTACCCCCTCCCGGTCAAGGTAAGCCGATATCTGTCTCTCTACTCTGCTCGCTCTAATGACAGAACAGCCAATAACTGTCCCGTCACGCAACAGTTGTCCCCAGTGTTGCCACTTCTGACCGACAGCACTCCAGGATTGACACGTGGCTTCAAAAAAACGACGATTTCTATCCATAATTCCCAGCGCTTCTTCACTCATTCCAAGTTACCCCAAGGGAAGGAACAGGAGGAAACGGAAAGCGAATCAACTGCAGTTCTTGCAAGCAGTAAAATAAAATGGCTAAATGAGCGCCCCTGGTCTTACGATACCTGGGACCACTGGGAAGACTTGAAGGGTCTCCTCCGCGGAGGGTCACCTATTGTTTCCATCTGTAATGCTTTCCAGCCATTAAATTCATCCCCAGATGAGACACGGCCGACATCACGAAGGTAAAAAAGAATAAAAGGAACACAAGATAATACGAGCGGATTAATGGACTGTTACAAACATGAACGGGTGTCCTCCCATTTCCGAATGACAAACATGCGCCCCCGTATAGGGGAGTGGTGCCGTCAGTGGATCTCATGCGGAGCACTGTAGGCACTACTTAAAAGTTCTTTTACTGTACTTCCTTTCATATACTCTTCCTTCCACCTTGCTTTCCACCCTCTAACACTTGATTCATAGTGCAACTGCTTTGAGGCTTTCCTCCTGTTACACCTTTCAAACCTTCAACTGCCAATATCCATTTCAGCGCTGAATGACCTCATAGATTCCAGTGCTTGGCCTTTGGCCTAAATTCTACATTCAACTCTATGCAGACCGATAAACGCGTGTTTGTCGTAAAGTCGATTATGTCGAGAACCATGTGCAGGTGTCAAGAGAGGGTATTTTGAAGTTTCGTCTAAAAGTGATTCTCCCTAAATTGTAAGCATGAAGATAGCTTATATTTATCCGTACAAGCTCCATAGATTTAGAAAAAAAATTAGATGTAAATAATGATGATAATGTCTGGGATCTCGCCCTCTCAGTTACAAATTGGTTTCATTCATCCCCCAGACAGTCAGTAGTAAATCTGGAGTAACTGTCTCCCCGTCATCTTTTGTGACAAAACCAAAGTCGATGATTCAACCTGCAAAGACAATCAGGAGGCGACTTTTATTTTGTCAGTTGAGTCTATCAACTGTTTTTCATAAAAGGATAGATTTCAAAACCGAGTATTTTCAAACAGAAATTCGAGATTCGTTGCTCTTATGTCTTTGCCGAAGGAGATGAATAGAATAGAATAGACAATAAAATTTAGGTCTATGACCAAGCGCTGGGACATATAAGGTCATTCAGCGCTGGAAGGGAAATTGAGAGTACAAGATCTTGTGGTTTGAAAGATCTAACAGGAGGAAAACCTATGAATCAATAGTTAGGAGAGGTTGAAAAGTAAGATGGACGAAAGAGAATATGAACGAGGGTAAAGTAAACGGAATGAGTGAGGTCGCAGCTAAGGGCAGAGGGGCGCTGCAAAGAACATTAAGTAATGTTTATAGTGCACCGCAGAATATGCAGTGACGCCACCAACCCCCAACTCGTGAAAAAAGCTTTCTATGGCGGCAACTGCTCCAATGCTCTCTTGAAATGCTCACTAACATCTTATCGACCCCTTGTAAGCTGTGCACTACTCACCAATATTTCCCACTATTTTCTATTTTTGCTCTTCTTTGGTTTCTCTCTTCTCCTCCTCTTCAACGTTTCAGAACGGCTTCAATTTTTCTGCCGTTATCCAATACCATTCTCTCTCCTGACCAAACTATCTTGCAAAAAGCTAAAGCACAAACGATGTATACACAGGCTAGTCCGATATTACTGCCCGTTTCCAAAGTTAGTCATTTCCAGCAATTATAATGACATACTGTTACCCACACCTTGAGATCTTCTCTCGTGAACATTTACTTAAGAAAATCTTCTTCAACTGACTAGCACAATGCACACCTCGAAGGCTTCCGACTGACTGAACCCAAGACTGATTTCAGAGTAATCTTACCACAGGTTTCTGGGCTGAGGAGCAGATTTCTTTGGTGACTACGTAGCTTCACATGGTCCTTTTACAGAGGTGTTTCTAGCCTTAGAAGTCCCTATTCTCCCTGCTCGTTTCGTACGCTTCGTTAAAGCTGCTCTAAACGAGCCGCCAGTCACTTCTTTATAACCAATTATCATCACGACAATCATCGGTAAGATTCAGTCACTTCTCTGGCTCTAAATACTTCCATCCACCTCTGGTGCTTCCTGATCACAGCCTCTCTCTCTCTCGCAAGGGAAATGACGCCATTAGTTCAGTCTATTCTTAACTGGCATGTTATTTATACCTGGCACTAAAACAAACCAGTTCCAGGTTCATGAAATGTATATATATAGCCTACAGGCAGATAGCGAAACCAGGCGTTTCACAAATTGCCTGAAATTTCAGGCAGATAGCGAAATACATTTGACCCATCATAGGATAGTACTAAACGAATTGGCTGAAATTTCAGGCAGATAGAGAAATACATTTGACCATCATAGGATAGTAGTAAACGACTTGCCTGAAATTTCAGGCAGATAGCGAGATACATTTGACCCCACATGGGATGGTACTAAACATGGCGAAACAGTGTAGGGGAGTCCCTTTCTCCGTCTTTAGCACCAACCCCTTGGGGAGATCAAATATCCCCAAGTTAATTTCGCTCTCTGTCTGAAATTTCAGGCACTTCGCCAAATGCCTGGTTTCACTATCTGCCTGTAACACAAATACTGTTCATTCATTCAGCACATGACATGTAGCGACAACAGTAAAGTTGTTTACATCCTCTTTGTACATCATGAGGAACATCGATATAAATATACATTGTCATAAGTACACACTTGCGCATAAAATACATATACATACGTACACACACATAGTGTATGTATTTATGTATATATATATATATATATATATATATATATATATATATATATATATATATATATATACATACACATACACGTGTATGTGTGTGCAAATGGCTGTCTTTATAAATGTATTCACAATCACTTCTAGTCGTAATTTGAGCGCACAATGACCGTTATTTCAGACTATAATGTTATTTGGTAAGACAGAAAAAAAACGGAGGCATTTAATTCCTTAAAGGCACCTGGGAAACGTCTGCAGCTTCTCCTCACCATCACCAGTCAGATGTGCCATCATCTGAAAACACCAGCCTTTGCACGCTCCAATCACGACAAGTTTCTTATGCTTGGTGGTAGCATAGCCTTACGATGAATGCGTTATACGAGTATAAACAAGCAATCGAGTTTTCTGTACAGCGTATAATGCTCTATGAAACGCTCAGCCGCTAGGAGGCTGCAATTTGTTATGTTTGATGATTGGAGGGTGGATGACCAACATACCAATTTGCAGCGCTCTAGCCTCAGAGGTTTCTAAGATCTGAGAGCGGACGGAGACAGACAGACATAGCCATTTCAAGAGTTCTCTTTTACAATGCGAAATTCTTTGCTCTGTTCCTCTCGACACTTCTGAGTATCTGGGACGTCGCCATCAGTAATGGAAGGGGAGGAAGTGGAGAGGGATATGTTGGAGAGATGGAGGGGGGGGAGTGGTGGTGATGGTGGAGGGGGGGGGGGATGGTGGTGATGGTGGAGGGGGGCGGGACTACTCTGGCCTGGGCTTTGATGTGGGAAACAACGGCCTCTTCCGGTAACCCTTATGAAAGAGATTGAGCGGATTAGCTTTGAGAGACGAGTAATGGGGTCATGTTTCCATTTATTGTTTAAGGGTATTTTCATAACAACAATAATAATAATAATAATAATAATAATAATAATAATAATAATAATAATAATAATAATATGTTTTATTGAAAATAATGGCAGAATTTACAGAATTGATTTTGTATAAAATCAGTTCTGTAAATTATGCCATTTTAATAAAACATGTTTGAAAGAAGGTCTGTTTCCAGCATACACAAATGATAATAATAATAATAATAATAATAATAATAATAATAATAATAATAATAATAATAATAATGTGGCGCCGTGGAGGAGTGGGTTAGGTCGTCAATAGACTTAAGTAAAGTTAAGGAACATTGGCTCTGGTCAGTTGTTGGATGGGTGACCGCTCTCCTCGGCGTTGATTCCTTGGGAAAGGATCTTTACCATAATTTCCTCAGTCTACTCAGCTGTAAATGAGTACCTATCCCTGATGGGGTAGGGTCCAGCTATGGGTTAAATAGCAAAACTCAGCAATGATGGAAAGAAATGAAGGAATAAACCACAACGACGTAAATGGAACCTCTGGCAACAGAGGAGCTTCGTCCGGCAACCAGGTATTCAACCCAATTGAAGGGGAAGACGGTCAGGTACTTGGAGGTCGTCATCAAGCAACTGATCACCACAACGACAGTAATCAACAGCCTGAGATTGGAGCTACAGCGGCAAAAAGGAAGAAATGGACAAGAGAAGAAAATAAGGAAATATGGAGATGCTACATCAGAAGCAACCCGACGGAGAGAGGATATAGAAGAAGATTGGTCAACATCTGGAATGAGAGGAATAACACCCCCCAAACAGAGCAGAGGGGAACATAAAGAAAAAGAACTGGCTCTCCCCAACAGAAAGAGAAGAACTGGAAAGGGAAATGTCACACGACAACGAATTACACGAAGACGAACTGAGAAACGATGCCACAAAAGACGATAGGGAGGATGAGGTATCAAACAACGACACACGAAGAAACACCGACGAAGTAACAGAGAGGACGGAATGGGTAGAAAAGATTAGACAATGGATGGAGCCAGATACAGAGAGAACAAAGATCCCCTCCATGAAAGCCTACAACACCAAGAAATTAAGGGAGAAAACAAGTGAGGTCAATGAAATAATGGGCATAATACAGACCACCAGTATCACAGAAACAAATAACTTGACATATGCAGGAGCAAGATTAGTAGCAGAACTGATGGGAATTCGAACACCAACACCACCAGCACAACCAACCCAACAGAAACCAAAACAGCAACCTCCTTGGAAAAGGCGCCTGGAAAAGCAAATCATGGTGATGAGATCTGACTTGAGTAAACTGAAAGAGATGGCAGAAAAAAGGCTAAGAAGCAAGAAAACAAGGGAGGAACTCAACGAGAAATACAAAGTACAAGAGAGGGGACTAAACAACACAATAGAAGATGTAAAACAGAGGCTTAAGGCCAAAGCACATAAGATCCAACGGTACATGAACAGGAATAAGGGATACCAACAGAACAAACTATTCGGAACCAACCAGAAAAGACTATACAGCCAACTAAGAGGGGAAGACAACCACCCAGAAATTCCTGAAGCCGAACCAAGTAAGAGACTCTGGGAAAACATATGGAGCAATCCGGTATCACACAACAAACATGCAACATGGCTCCAGGAAGTCAAGGAAGAAGAAACAGGGAGAATAAAACAAAGATTCACAGACATCACGACAGACACAGTCAGACACCAACTAAAGAAAATGCCAAACTGGAAAGCCCCAGGTCCCGATGAAGTACATGGATACTGGCTCAAAAACTTCAAGGCCCTACACCCACGAATAGCAGAACAACTCCAGCATTGTATCTCAAATCACCAAGCACCCAAATGGATGACCACAGGAAGAACATCCTTAGTACAAAAAGACAAGAGTAAGGGAAATGTAGCCAGTAACTACAGGCCTATCACCTGCCTACCAATAATGTGGAAGTTACTAACAGGTATCATCAGTGAAAGGCTATACAACTACCTAGAGGAGACAAACACCATCCCCCACCAACAGAAAGGCTGCAGAAGGAAGTGTAGGGGCACAAAAGACCAGCTCCTGATAGACAAAATGGTAATGAAGAACAGTAGGAGAAGGAAAACCAACCTAAGCATGGCATGGATAGACTATAAGAAAGCCTTCGACATGATACCACACACATGGCTAATAGAATGCCTGAAAAATATATGAGGCAGAGGAAAATACTATCAGCTTCCTCAAAATACAATGCGCAACTGGAATACAATACTTACAAGCTCTGGAATAAGACTAGCAGAGGTTAATATCAGGAGAGGGATCTTCCAGGGCGACTCACTGTCCCCACTACTCTTCGTAGTAGCCATGATTCCCATGACAAAAGTACTACAGAAGATGGATACTGGGTACCAACTCAAGAAAAGAGGCAACAGAATCAACCATCTGATGTTCATGGACGACATCAAGCTGTATGGTAAGAGCATCAAGGAAATAGATACCCTAATCCAGACTGTAAGGATTGTATCTGGGGACATCAGGATGGAGTTTGGAATAGAAAAATGCGCCTTAGTCAACATACAAAAAGGCAAAGTAACGAGAACTGAAGGGATAAAGCTACCAGATGGGAGCAACATCAAACACATAGATGAGACAGGATACAAATACCTGGGAATAATGGAAGGAGGAGATATAAAACACCAAGAGATGAAGGACACGATCAGGAAAGAATATATGCAGAGACTCAAGGCGATACTCAAGTCAAAACTCAACGCCGGAAATATGACAAAAGCCATAAACACATGGGCAGTGCCAGTAATCAGATACAGCGCAGGAATAGTGGACTGGACGAAGGCAGAACTCCGCAGCATAGATCAGAAAACCAGGAAACATATGACAATACACAAAGCACTACACCCAAGAGCAAATACGGACAGACTATACATAACACGAAAGGAAGGAGGGAGAGGACTACTAAGTATAGAGGACTGTGTCAACATCGAAAACAGAGCACTGGGGCAATATCTGAAAACCAGTGAAGACGAGTGGCTAAAGAGTGCATGGGAAGAAGGACTAATAAAAGCAGACGAAGACCCAGAAATATACAGACAGACAGAGAAAGACAGAAAGAACAGAGGACTGGCACAACAAACCAATGCACGGACAATACATGAGACAGACTAAAGAACTAGCCAGCGATGACAATTGGCAATGGCTACAGAGGGGAGAGCTAAAGAAGGAAACTGAAGGAATGATAACCGCGGCACAAGATCAGGCCCTAAGAACCAGATATGTTCAAAGTACGATAGACGGAAATAACATCTCTCCCATATGTAGGAAGTGCAATACGAAAAATGAAACCATAAACCACATAGCAAGTGAATGCCCGGCACTTGCACAGAACCAGTACAAAAAGAGGCATGATTCAGTGGCAAAAGCCCTCCACTGGAGCCTGTGCAAGAAACATCAGCTACCTTGCAGTAATAAGTGGTACGAGCACCAACCTGAAGGAGTGATAGAAAACGATCAGGCAAAGATCCTCTGGGACTATGGTATCAGAACGGATAGGGTGATACGTGCAAACAGACCAGACGTGACGTTGATTAACAAAGTCAAGAAGAAAGTATCACTCATTGATGTCGCAATACCATGGGACACCAGAGTTGAAGAGAAAGAGAGGGAAAAAATGGATAAGTATCAAGATCTGAAAATAGAAATAAGAAGGATATGGGATATGCCAGTGGAAATCGTACCCATAATCATAGGAGCACTAGGCACGATCCCAAGATCCCTGAAAAGGAACCTAGAAAAACTAGAGGCTGAAGTAGCTCCAGGACTCATGCAGAAGAGTGTGATCCTAGAATCGGCACACATAGTAAGAAGAGTGATGGACTCCTAAGGAGGCAGGATGCAACCCGGAACCCCACACTATAAATACCACCCAGTCGAATTGGAGGACTGTGATAGAGCAAAAAAAAAAAAAAAAAAAAAATAAAAAAATAATAATAATAGTAATAATAATAATAATAGTTGTGATAGCAGTAGTCGCAGGTGTATTTCAGTAGTTGTCAAAAAATGGTACCGATCATTAAAATAAGACGTTTAACTTAAAACCTTGTGGGCAAAGACAAGATTATTAAATAGAAAATACACTAAAGGTACATTTACTTAGCTACATACAAGACACGCATACATAGTCACCCGGTGGGAGGACAAACAAGATCAGATCCACTCGAATTCTTCCATTATAAACAACTTTATTAAGATCAGCAAATGAGGCACCACCAGACGATGATCTAATCTTTGACTATGTGAGGAGTAAGACTAGCGGCGTCTTAGCAGGAGAATGACATTTTTTAATCACGAGAAAGAAAAAGCTACTTTATCGTGCCAGGCACAACTACCCTCACAAATTCTTTCACTCTTCTCTGTTAATAATCGTAATATGCTTTATTAAAAGCAATGGCTACTATAGCAGCAATACTCTTGTAGAGGTTCAAAAGAGAGAGAGAGAGAGAGAGAGAGAGAGAGAGAGAGAGAGAGAGAGAGAGAGAGAGAGAGAGAGAGAGAGAGAGAGAGAGAAAATGACTTTGATGACTATGATATCATAATTTTATCTGTAAAATTGAAATATATACACTGATCTTGACCCCGTGTTTGATAATGACCTCCATAAGCGCTCTGCTAGCCTGTTCAAGTAGCACGGAAGAAGCCGATATTCGAAAAATAGTGAAGAATCTCTGCAAGTATAACGCTGCTGAAGTAGCCATTACTTTTAATAAAGTATGCCTGAGAGAAGGTCTGCTTCCTAATAATAATAATAATAATAATAATAATAATAATAATAATAATAATAATAATAAGAAAGGAAAAATGATAAGTATCAAGATCTGAAAACAGAAATGAGAAGGATATGGGATATCCCAGTGGAAATTGTACCCATAGTCAGGCACGATCCCAAGATCACTGAAAAGGAACCTGAAAAACTAGCTGCTGAAGTAGCTCCAGGACTCGTGCAGAAGTGTGTGCTACTATAAGCATGTGGTGAGAAAAGTGTTGGACTCCTCAGGAGGAGGCAGGATGCTACCCGGAAACGGCCCCCCCCCCCCCCCCCCCCCCCCCCCCCCCCCCCCCCCCCCCCCCCCCCCAACACTGTAAAAACCACCCAGTCGAATAGGATGATTGAGATAGAAAAAAAATACAATAATGATAACACGGCAGTAGAAAGATGTCAACGAAGATTTGTCGTTCTTACAAAACACAGAAGAATCTTCTTATTTCTGGATACGATGGAATTTATCTTCACATCTCAAAGAGCCTTTATAACGAATGGAGGACATAAAGCAATGAATAATAGAATTACAACTAACTCTTCTCAGTGATTTCCTCCCACAAAGTAATGGCATCATCCGGCGATCGTATTTCTTGAAACACCTGAATGAAACTAACGGATGGAGAGCGAGAGCAGTTCTAAGAAATGTGATAATGCTACACGGTATACAAGGTATACAACAGCGATAGTCGCCACACCCGCATAATAGTAAACAATGCCGCTAATGAATGAACGAGTAGGCAATTTTCTGAATGAACGAATTCATGAATGGGCGAAGGACGTCACACACACACGCGTCTCGTTTTGCGGTCAGGACCTTGAATGCGTTCGTTAACCCTTTGGGTTCTCATTCATTCAGGGGAGCCAGCGCGGCGTTGCCAAATCCAGTCCAGTGGTGCCACTTCTGTCGGCGTCGGTGTTGACTGCCGCAGTCATTATATCGACAATGGAACAGGGGAGTACTAAGTTAGCTTTGGGGATTCGTCTGTCATTATTATATTTGGATTAAGTTTTAACCATTTTCATTATTAAAGAAAAGAAATTTAATTGTTACTTTTAAAGTTCAAACGAAGATGCGATGCATTACTACATTAATACTATTCTCCTTGTATTTTAATACGTTTTTATCAATTTGTAATTTATTAATTATATATTTTTTTCATAAGTGGGGTTTCTCCTTTCTGTGCTTCCCTTTACCTCCTCCTACTTCGTCCTATTGAACACCATTATATTCTTTGGAAGCTTGAATCTCCCAAGTCGATGGCCCCTTTGGTGGGCTTGTTCAATATGAATAGGGTTCATCTGAATAATAATAATAATAATAATAATGCGCATTCCTGTTCCCTCAAGGATTACTTACAAACAGCCACAGAAGAACAAGTGAAGAACAAGTAGACCGTAATGCGCTTATGGACCTTCTCAGTCAAAAGTAGAAATGGAGAAGAAGAAGCTGAAGTTCTCCTGAACTTCAGGGATGTAACTGACGCCCAAGAAAGTCTAAGAGGGGGATAGGTAGGTGGGTGGAGGAGAGAGGGGATTGGAAATGGAGAGGTGTCGGGGGTGGACAAGATTGATGAGGGGGAAGGGAGGGGGAGGAAGTAGTTTCTGATGTTAAGAGGAAACAAAATCTATCAGTATTTTCAAAGACCTTCTGATAAAAAAAAAAAAAAAAAAAAAAAAAAAAAAAAAAAACTCAAAATTACGCCGAAGTTTCTGTACATCGTATAACGCTGTATGAAACTCTCAGCTACGGCCCGGTGGTAGCCTGTAACCTGTGTTTTAGCTGGCACTTATAGCGGTACCAGAAGCACAATCTTGATTATTTTTAACCATAAATAAAATAAAATCTACTGAACCTAGAGGGCTGCCATTTGGTATAACTGATGACTGGAAGGTGGATGACCAACATACCAATTTGCAGCCCTCTAGCCTCAGCAGTCTTTATACTAAGACAATAAAGAGTTCTTAATTCCATAACCGTCAATAATATTAAGCAGACGTTCACGTAAATTGTAATAAATATGCTATTTCCGTAAATACAGAGAATAGGAGCCATCAATATCGAAATGCCATGTGGAGAGAGAGAGAGAGAGAGATGAGAAGAGAGAGAGAGAGAGAGAGAGAGAAGAGAGAGAGAGAGAGAGAGAGAGGATTAAAAACTATTTTTTAACAAATAGTTTATCTCTATCTCTTTATACATAAACACACACAGATACATATTATATTATATATATATATATGTATATATATATATATATATATATATATATATATATATATATAGTATATGTATCAATCTAACCTAGCCAATGATCGATCATAGTTTGATCCCGTAGAAGGAAACTCCTTGGAGCGTATTATCTGAAAAAATCCTTTGTGTCCAGATCACGAAAGGATTCAACTATATATATATATATATATATATATATATATATATATTATATATATAATCTTAACATCAAAATATACATTTTTCTTCTGTTTTTTTACGAGCATTGCACAATGTCAGCCCCCAATAATTGGATCAAGAAATCGAATTCATAAAAAAAATAAGGACAAATTTAAGTTATCCTTCACATATATTAGATTTTTGGTATAATAAAGCCCACAAAAAGTTTTATAGTGAAACACGGAGAAAGAAACTTCTCTGAACATTCTCATCTTGCCTCATTTTAGCGGTTTGGAAACCAAAAAATAATTTTGTTTGTTTGTTTGTTTATATGGTGTCTTTACATTCCATGGAACAAGTGGTTATTCAGCAACGGGACCAACGGCTTAACGTGACCGAATTAGATATTAAAGGACATTTGTAGCTTAATGCGTTTATATATTATATATTCATTATGTTCCATATTCGCGTGATTCGGCTACACACACATAATATATATACGTATATATAGCAGAGGTATTAGCAAGAGAGAGAGAGAGAGGGACAGGGAAAGAGAACACGGAAAAGATCAAGCAAAGGGCTACTAAACCTAAAAGACAACAGGAAGTCGAGAAGAAAAGCACCCACACACACACACAGCTCTCGAACCTCGATGGGCAAAACACCAAGCAACCCCTTTCCAAAGGACTCGAGAAGCAGAGGACTCATTATTCTTCTTCCTCTTCTTCTTCTTCTTCTATTCGTGGGACTGGAGCACCCTCATCGAGAATTGACCCACTTTGCGCGAAAAGGAAGTCGCGAATAATCTTGAGGAGGAGGAGGAGGAGGGGTGGAAAGTCTGGAGGTGGCAGCGCCGCCCAAGATGACGCGAGTGGGTTAAGGTCGCCGTTACGACTCAAAAGCATTTGGCCAGAGAGGTCGTTTTATCATTTTCAAGTCGTCGTTATATAAGAAGCGTTCTTCCGCATGCAATGACGCCTGTTTATCTGTTTGTTAAATTATTTTTTTTTTTTACTTTTATTAATAAATGGGGTCTCCTGTTTCTGTATTTCAATCTACCTCATCTGACTTCTTCTTACTGAACACCTTAATATTCCATATGAATAGGTTTTCATCTTCTAATAATAATAATAATAATAATAATAATAATAAATAATAATAATAATGAGGAGGAGGCGGAGGAGGATGAGGAAGACCCTCCTCAAGGCAATTTTTGTTGAATAATATGGCTGCATTAAGCCGAGTTTCCTCAATTTTCCTTATAATTTGCTTTTCTTGCCCGTCAGTATTGGTCAGTAGGTGCCCAATGTTCATTTTCGATGGATAGAAACAGCGTATATTTATTACAGCAGGAATTCTTTATTTCTTTGTTGCCAAGGACCATGACCTGGTGGTGAAGTGGCAGTTAATAAAGCCCATACTAATTATCTTGCCTTCTTCGGGTGTTGGTGTTTATGATAATTCCCTTCTTCTGAGGGAATTATCATAAAAATTGTGAAAACTCAGCATAAAATCAATTTCCATAATGCAGCCATATTATTCAACAACTAACAAACAACAACAACAAACAACAACAACAACAACAACAACAATAATAATAATAAGAAGCCAGTGGATATTGTACCCATCATCATAGGAACACTAGGAGGCACGATCCCAATGTCCCCGAAAAGGAACCTGGAAAAACTAGATGCCGAAGGAGCTCCAGGACTAATGCAGATGAGAGTGCTACTAGAAACAGCGCAAATACTAAGAGAAAATGAGGTCGACTCCTAAAGGAGGCAAGATGCAACCCGTGGACACACTATAAAAATCACCCAGCCGAAAAGAATGACTGTGATAGACTAAATAATAGTAATAATAATAATAATAATAATAATAATAATAATAATAATAATAAATAATAATAATAATAATAATAATAATAATAATAATAAATGTGCACTGGAAGATTACGTTTTTTAATGAGATGTCAGGTTCACTATCAAGAGGTTTTCAATCATGAATGTGTTTATGAAAATCTGATCGCCTATTATCCCTATGGAACATAAATTGAAGGGATTTGCAATCATAATAAGAGCTGAATGTGTATTTCATCGAAATATTGATATTTGGGTTATGGTATAATTTGATCCTTATGCGAATAGAACATGAAAATGTAATCTTGCCAATGACATACTCATACACAAATGTATATTGATATAATATATATATATATATATATATATATATATATATATATATATATATATAAAGAAATCTTGCCAATGATTACTCGACACAAATGTATATTGATATGAATATATATATATATATATATTATATAATGATATATATATATATATATATATATATATATATATAAAGAAACCTTGCCAATGATTACTCTACACAATGTATATTGATATAATATATATATATATATATATATATATATATATATATATATATATATATAGATATATATTATATATTATAATATAGATATAGAGAGAGAGAGAGAGAGAGAGAGAGAGAGAGAGAGAGAGAGAGAGAGAGAGAGAGAGTTCTCAACATCTTAATTTCGCCAACGTTTTTGAAGCGGTCTTGATCAATTCTTTGCCAATGAACTTTATTTCCCGGATGATAGAACCGTAAGTATATAAAAAGTTCTCTTTGGAAGCGCACGGCCTTTGTCCAGCATCCCCGACACAGCCAACTACGGATTAGTCATCGGGTAAACCATCTTACTCTCCTTGCATCATTCCTGCACCAACTACCACACTCGGCGTTTGTCTATAAGGCTTCGTCTTATCTTCACACATACAGCTTGCCATCTCTGTTCCCCTTCCTGCCTTCCTCCCATAATTCCGCATCATGCCTACTTTCTCATCCAAATTTTCCTCCCTACGCTAAGTTTTCAGCCATAAAAACAATTGGTCTTAATTCCCTTACACATTCCGACTCCCCTTCTAGATAATGTTTCAAGGTCCCTACTACCTTACTTGCTTCACTTAATTCCTTAACACGCCTTTTCTCTTATCCTAGATTCAGTCCTTTCATCGATTCAAAAATACCTAGTAGATAAATCAAATACCATTCTACTTTAATCTTGATTGGTGTAGATTGTTCTTGGGATCAATTTGTTCCCATAGCTCTACATTTAGTCGTATGCATTTTCTATATGCCCCCCCGTATACTGAGTTTCGTCTTTTTTCACTGGTCTTTGCAGTTTTGATTCACTGTCATCAGTCAAACGTAACCACTTCACACTCCATTCACAAGCTCCTTCCCTTTCCCTCAGCTCTGTTCCTGAATCTGTCACCATTTTTCTTCCAGAATCCCTCCATCCATGGAAACATTTAGCCTCCAATCTTCCATAGCAAATGTTTCAACGGTAAAATATGGCTATTGAGATTGCTTTGTCTGTCCGTTCGCACTTTTTCTGTCCGCCTTCAGATGTTAAAAAGTACCGAGGCTAGATGGCTGCAAATTGGTACGTAGATCATCCACCCTCCAATCATCAAACATACCAAACTGCAGCCCTTTAGCCTCAGTAGTTTATATTTTATTAAAGGTTAAAGTGAGCCATAATCCTGCATCTGGCAGCGATATACGACATGTCACCATTGGGTCGTGGTGAAAAGTTTCATGGGCCGCGTCCCATCCAGCATTATACCGAGACCACCGAAAGATAAGATCTATTTTCGGTGGCCTAGATTATACGGTGTACAGACAACTCGATTGCGCCGAAGAAAATTCAGCACACTTTTTACTCGTTTCAAAGCTATCATACACCTTTTCTAGGATTAGAACTCATAGTTATCTTTGTCGTATTCTTCTTATGCAAAGGAACGATGATCCATCAGGCACATTCCGCAGAACTTTTCCTCATTTACGCCAACCTTACACACCCTGGAAAGCAACGCAATTGCTGATCGTTGAACATATCCGCACTCCTTCTATTCCTCCAATTGTTAATCAACTTTTATACTTAAATACACAAACAGAAATACACACACACACATTTATATATATATATATATATATATATATATATATATATATATTATATATATATATATATATATATATATATGACAAACACTCCTTTTCACAAATGCTTTCCTAAATGTTAAAGAATCTAAGCAAATAAATCACCTGTGCTTTCCTGTATAAAATACCGGTAGAAGAAAAAAAAAGTATAAAACTGGTTCTTTTGTCTCTACAATATATTTCAGTGCCGTACACACTTCCTAAAATGTACACTAACGAGGTAATGGAGCAGTCGCTAATAGAGAACAACAAATCTCTGATCTCTCCTTCTATCTGTTTCGCTTATATTGTTTTTGTCGGCTATTTACGCTTTTTTCCCTTCATATTAAGTTACAGCGTTCCAACCCCTCTCTCTTTTTCTCTTTAAACACACACACACACACACACACACACACACACACACATATATATATATATATATATATATATATGTATATATATATATCTATATAATATATATACCAGGAATACATATATATGATATATACATAAGTGCTTTGCCAATTAGCCACGGACAAGAAAATATTTAAAATTCTCTCTCTCTCTCAAATATTTCTCTTGAATGTTTTCCAGCGTGGCTTCAAAACTGGCCAGTTATTCAGTTACAAATCTGTGAATAACACAAAAAATTCCAGCGGATCCTCTCGAAAATACAACTGAACGTTCTATGTATCGCCGAATATTTTTGCACTTAACAGGATACTGTATATACCGTATGACGTGCCGTCTCGATTTTCCTTCAGAGAATACTGGAAGATGGTGTCTATCTGTTTCTCTGCATATACGTCTATTTATCTATATCTATATCTATATATCTCTCTATTTATCCATTCTCTCTGTCTCCCGCTTGAATGCGAAATCACATTCTCACGCGCATTACATCTCCCCGGGAGAGAAAAGCATCTTTGAGAAAGACCCAGAAAGGAAAACATGATTAAAATTCTGAGGCGAGTGAATGGGATTAACGTCATCCCTTTGCCCCAGCTGACTGTGACGCCTTTTGCAGACACACACACACACACAAAGCTTATCAATACATGAAGAGGCTGCCGTAAGTATAGCCAAGTGATGCATTATTCAGTTCTATTGACTTTCGTCACGACAAAACCACTAAACAATGTTTCACACCAAACTGTTCCTGCTGTTGAAATTATTATTATTATTTTTTAACACAAATAAACAAATAAGTCACACAAACGTGAAAATGTTCTACAGCAGAAATGAATCCACAATGACTGTTATAGCCGAGTCAGGAAATGTTGCAGAGTAAAAAATAAATAAATAAAAAAAATGAAAATGTAACTGGCTTTTGTATCATATAAAAATGTACACTTTATCTTTCAATTATTATTAAAGTAAAACACAGACTTTGGGCCAAAGGCCAAGCGCTGGGACCTAAAAGACCAATCAGTGCTGAAAAGAGATTTGACATTCAGTAAGGTTTGAAAACTGAAACAAGGGAAAACATCCCTGTTACACTATGAGAACATGAACGGAGGTACAGTAAAAGAAATGAAATGGGGGTTGCAGATAGGGGCCGAAAGGACGCTGCAAAGACCCTTAAGCATTGCCTACAGTGCGCCACGGGAAGTGCACTGACGGCACTATACCCTCCTACGGGGCACATGCGTATTATGGACAAGAAAACGCGTCTTAATATGCGTTCGTACACTTACATGCCAGTGTTTGTTTCTGGGTGATACGAGTGTTTTCTCGACCCCCCCCCCCCCAAGGAAAAAAAAAAAACGCAAAACATGGACCTAAACAAGAAGAAAATGCAGAAAAGCAGCTCCCGTGGCTATCCAGGCAAAGACCATCCAGATACAAGTATGAATCCAGCCCCGACACGCCCTTGAGAATCTCCCCCAATCTCTCTCTCTCTCTCTCTCTCTCTCTGCCACTATTCATAAAACGTTCTTCAGTCAACGCAAATCGCGTCGACTCTACATTATGTAAATTTGATGAACGTATGTCATGTATTGTTCGTTCAAGAATTCGACTGGCCAGGTGGTTGAGCTCGCTCTCTCTCTCTCTCTCTCTCTCTCTCTCTCTCACCAGGTTATTATTAGCAATGACATACTCCTTGCGCATACCCTTTCAGTCATTGATATCGCCACTATGAGAGTCAAATTATGGTTATTTCCTGATGCTTTTAAAAAAAATATTCAGTTATTCATTAAGAATTGGTATCTTTCGCCTTCTTCGTAGCAATCTTAATTTCTATTTATTCTCTCCTTTTCGTCCGTTTCGAACGGCACCGGTGTATTATGGCCTCCTCCTCCTCCTCCTCCTCCACCCACACTATAGGAACAGATTGTTGAGACCGCCTTTGATCAGATGTCCCCCTTTTGGTTACTTTTTGTCATATCTCTTCTCTCCTCTCAAAGTTCCCCCCCCCTCGCCCCCCTCCGCCGCCACCCACCCGCCACCACCCTTCCACCC
>NC_087220.1:27592695-27607695 GCF_015104395.2 Macrobrachium nipponense | reverse complement strand
AGAATATTGTCGCAATGTCTGACTAGACTTCGGTGACCAACGTCGTTGGAATAGAAATCGCAAATATATCAGTCAAACAATGAATTCTGTCAGGTATTAGGTATCAGGTACCAAGATCTGAGATTCACTTATTTCCTTTGTTTCAATTTTCCTTCCTTTCCGATTATGGTGATGGAAACATTCTTGACAATTATTGTACTTGTTTGTACAGGGTGGTCCGAAAGTCTTAGTTATTACCCCCCACCAAAAAGTACCAACAATAGAGGTACAAGTGTTGCAATAATACAAAATACATATATCCTGGATTCAGTTTATTTTTGTTACCCCTAAATATTATTTTAATTTTAGCGGTTTTTCGTCCTGATTTGTTTAATTTTTTTCTTATTTCAGCTTCAGTAAGGGATTGGGAGGGAGGTGGGGGTTGGGGAGAGAGAGAGGAAGGGGATAACGACGATGGCTGAGTTGGAACGGGGAGTGGGGGGGGAGGGGAGATAGAGGTTTACACCCCAAAAGGGGAACACAATGTCTCTAAATGCAAGAGACGTTAGCTACAAGACTTTAGAGCATCCGGTGGGAAAGTACAGGTATATACCGAGGGCGTAATCCATCGATAACCCATCTCCCTCTCGAGAGAGAGAGAGAGAGAGAGAGAGAGAGAGAGAGAGAGAGAGAGAGAGAGAGAGAGAGAGAGAGAGAGAGAGAGAGAGAAATATATATTTGCATACTGTTTACGATGGGAACTGGGTCCAATTGGGGGAATTCCCGTTTAAGAGGAACTAATTTCCTGTAAGTGAAGGGATAAGCCACTTATGCCTTCTAAGCTTCTCGGGGGATTACCGGCTGGCCCAAGATGCAGCAGGTCTTCTTCAGAAGGGAGTCGCCCAGGCGTGAACGAATTTGTCAGCCCACCGGCAATGTTAGTTTTGAAGAGATATGCGCATTCGGTTACGAATTTGTTTTTGTTTTCGCATTCTTATTATCCTTAGGAAAATCCCTAGTAAAATCTCTTATTTTTATTATTAAGTAAAATTTCTCATTTCTATTATACTTACTAAAATCTCTTATTATTATTTTTTTAATCCTTAGTAAGATCTCTTATTTTTATTATCCTCAGTAAAATCCTTAGTAAAATCTCCTATTTTTATTATCCTTTGTAAAATCCTTAGTAAATTCTCTTATTTTTATTATCCTTAGTAAAATATCTTCATTTTTATTATTTTTAGTAAAATCCTTAATAAAATCCTTAGTAAAACCTCTCTCTATTATCTTTAGTAAAATCCTAAGTAAAATCTCTTATTTTTATTTTTCTTAGTGAACTCCCTTATTTTTATTATCTTAGTAAAATCCTTAGTAAATTCTCTTATTTTTATTATCCTTAGTAAAATATCTTCATTTTTATTATTTTTAGTAAAATCCTTAGTAAAATCTCGTATTATTACTATCCTTAGTAAAATCCTTAGTAAAATCTCTTTTTATTATCTTTAGTAAAATCCAAAGTAAAATCTCTTACTTTTATTATCCTTGGTAAAATGTCGTATTTTTATTATTAGCAAAATCTCTTATTTTTACTAGCCTAAGTAAAATCCTTAGTAAAAACTCCTGTTTTTTTTTATCCTTAGTAAAATCCTTAGTAAAATCTCGTATTATTAATATCCTTAGTAAAATCATTAATAAGATCCTGAGTAAAATCTCTCTTTATTATCTTTAGTAAAATCCTAAGTAAAATCTCTTTTTATTTTTCTTAGTGAAATCTCTTATTTTTATTATCTTAGTAAAATCCTTAGTAAATTCTCTTATTTTTATCCTTCTTAGTAAAAAATCTTCATTTTTATTATCTTTAGTAAAATCCTTAGTAAAATCTCGTATTATTAATATCCTTAGTAAAATCCTTAATAAAATCCTAAGTAAAATCTCTTTTTATTATCTTTAGTAAAATCCTAAGTAAAATCTCTTACTTTTATTATCCTTGGTAAAATGTCGTATTTTTATTATTGGCAAAATCTCTTATTTTTATTAGCCTAAGTAAAATCCTTAGTAAAAACTCTTGTTTTTTTTATCCTTAGTAAAATCCTTAGTAAAATCTCGTATTATTAATATCCTTAGTAAAATCATTAATAAGATCCTGAGTAAAATCTCTCTTTATTATCTTTAGTAAAATCCTAAGTAAAATCTCTTCTTTTTATTTTTCTTAGTGAAATCTCTTATTTTTATTATCTTAGTAAAATCCTTAGTAAATTCTCTATGTTTATTTTTGTTATCCTTAGTAAAATTATCTTCAATTTTTATTTATCTTTTATTAAAATCCATTAGTAAAATCCTCGTATTATTAATATCCATTAGTAAAATCCTAAGTTAAAATCTTCTTTTTATATCTTTTAGTTAAAATTCCTAAGTAAAATCAAATCTTCTTTTTTATTATCTTAGTAAAATCCTTGGTAAATTCTCTATCTCTATCATCCTCAGTAACATCCCCCAAGAGAACAGATTGCTTAGAACACACTCGAAACCTCATCATCGCTGATGAAATAACAAAACTTTGCTTTGAAATACTAATAACAACAATAGGAAATGGATTATAGAATTTATGCCAGAGGCCAAGCACTGGGACCTATGAGGTCATTCAGCGCTGGAAAAAGAAATAGAACGTAAATGATTTGAAAGGAAAACCTCGAAGCAGCTGCACTACGAATCAGTTGAATCACTTCTTAGGAGAGGGTGGAAAGTACGGTGGAAAAGTGAGAGAATATGAAAGGAGGTACAGTAAAAGGAATAATAATAATAATAATAATAATAATAATAATAATAATAATAATAATAATGACAAGCGGGACACGTAGAATTTTTCCGATTATCTAGTATTCACTTTTAAATAGAAACAAAAACAAAAAATAAGTAATAAAAAAAATGCGCCGAAAAGTTTTCTGTACAGCGTGTAATGCTGTATGAAACTCTCAGCCACGGCCCATGAAACTTTGTCATAGCCTGATGGTGGCCTGTGTTGTTGGCACCATTACCGGTACCAGACGCACGTTCATGCTAACTGTAATCTTAAATAAAGTATAAACTACTGAGGCCAGAGGGCTGCAATTTGGTATTGTAGATGATCCGAAGGTGGATGATCAACATCCCAATTTGCAGCCCTCTACCCTCAGCAGTTTTTAAGATCTGAGGGCGGACAGAAAAAGTACGGACGGAAAGACCAATAGAAATCTCAAGAGTTTTCTTTTACAGAAAACTAAAAAAGTATGAATACTTTGTATCTTTAGCTGGCCAAAATCTTCGGTCTGACGCTGATGAAGGAATTCTTGGAATTCCTGAGTAAATTAATCTGTGTGAAATGTTCATGTGGAGAAATAATGAATCCTTTAATCTCCGAAGTTTAAGACCATTTTAGCGCTCTCTCTCTCTCTCTCTCTCTCTCTCTCTCTCTCTCTCTCTCTCTCTCTCTCTCTCTCTCTCTTTATGAACTGGATAGTAACATTATTTGCAATGTTTCTAGTGTAACTACGCAAAGAAACTTTATATTATATGTATTCTCTCTCTCTCTCTCATTCTGGACATACATTATTTGTTTTGATTTCTGTGTATCTCTATTTGCATTATTCAGTTTCTCTCTCTCTCTCTCTCTCTCTCTCTCTCTCTCTCTCTCTCTCTCTCTCTCTCTCTCTCTCGTGTAAGGATTCACTGAGGGCACGGGACAAATATAATATTACATGCGAACTCCTGAGGAAACAGGAATAGTAATAGTATAAAGATAATAATATAATGATGATAATAACAGTCAAGCCTGCTAATATGTAAACCAATATTTTACGATTTTGAAAGTGCAAAAAAGTTCAGAATATATATTAATAATAGTAATAGCCAAGTCTACTATAGTGTAAAGCAATATTTTCCCATCCTGTTCAGTGTGATATTTTTCTACACAAGAGACAAAAGACTAAAACGTTTACTCTTGGAACCAGAATAGAAATATTGAAAGGAATTTGAACACATTTCCTCAAGCGTTTTAAATGCCGTAAACTAAACCTGTCTGTCCGTCCGCACTTTTTCTGTCCGCCCTCAGACCATCAAAACAACTAAGGCTAGAGGGCTGCAAATTGGTACGTTGATCATCCACCCTCCAGTCATCAAACAGACCAAATTGCAGCCCTCTAGCCTCAGTAGTTTTTATTTTATTTAAGGTTAAAGTTAGCCATGATCATGCGTCTGGCACCGGTATAGGTGCCAACAAGTCACATTTATTACTTTTTTCGTATAGGAAACGAAATAAGGCTCCAGTTGCCTTCTGAAGATGCGAACACCTAAACTTGAAAACCTTTTACTGTACCTCCGTTCATATTCTTCCGTCTTACTTTCCACCCTCTCTAACAACTGATTCGTTGTGCCACTGCTTTATGTTTCTCCTCCTGTTACTCCTTTCTACGCTTCTAGTGTCAATTTCCGTTTCAGCGCTGAATGACCTTAGTTGCCCCAGTGCTTGGCATTATGCCTAAAACCCATAAATCAATCAGTCAGTCGAAATGTTTTAGAACAGTTATATATATATATATATATATATATATATATATATATATTATATATAGATATATATATATATATTATATATATATATTAGATATATATATATATATAAATATATATATATATATATATATATATAAATTATATATATATATAAATATATATATCATAAATATATATATATCTATATCTATATTTATATCTATATATATCTATATATATCTATATAAATATATATCTATCTCTATTATATATTACAATATATCTATATCTAGATATTATATATATATATATATCCTGATTTCGTTCCCCGTCAACTGGACGGTGGTTCGATCCCATGGGGGTACGAAATTTATTATCGACTAAAAAATCCCCTTCGGTACATATATGAAAATTATATCATTCCGAGGTAGAGCGAATTAGATATTAAAGGACATTTGTAGCTCGAATGATTTATATGAATCACGGTGATGTGATAAACTATTCAATATATATAGTACATATATATCTAGATATAGATATATGTAATATATATATATATATATATAGATATATGTATATATATATATATATATAATAATTCTATATATAGATATACATATATATATATATATATATATATATAATATATATATATATCTTTCGTCATACGTACACACACACTCATGCCAATACATATAATATATATCATATATATATATATATACTATATATATATATATATATATATTCAATCAGATGAGAGCATTAAAAGGGTCCAGGAATCACACATATTGAAGAATATTTTATTAGGAACGTTTCATACTTCTTCAGAGTACATCTTCAGCCTGTAATTATAAATTGTGACAATTTAATTAATAGTAAAATAATACATTAGACTAAAAATATCAAGATAATAAGTTAATTAAAACCCTTAGAGAACATTTAAAAAACAAGCAATAGACTAAAACAAACTTTAAGAAATATGGTAATTAAAATTTACAGAAACATTTAAAACAAATAAGGAGAGGACAAGTACCATAAGTAAAAAGTAAAGAAGGGAATGATTTGAAAACACCAGTTCGGCCCAGATCTCAGTTATGTTAGCTACAGAACAGGACAACGAATAACAAATCCAGAATTATCCAATATCCGTAACCACGCCAAAAATATAGTAAAAGTAATATATTGATAAAAACACATTTCTCAATCATTGACAGCATTCCAACAATTACTTAACGACACTTGAGTCATTATACATCAAACGACTAGTTCCTTTCTCTAAATGCTAACGTGGCTGCTGCCACGTTGTATTTAGCAAATAACTGAGATCTGGGCCGAACTGTGTTTTCAAATCATTCCCGTCTTTACTTTTACTTAGGGTACTTGTCCTCTCCTTATTTGTTTTAAATGGTTTTCTGTAAATTTTAATTACCATATTTTCTTAAAGTTTTAGTCTATTGCTTGTTTTAAACAATGTTCTCTAACGGTTTTAATTAACTTATTATCTTGATATTTTAGTCTTAATGTATTATTTTACTATTAATTAAATTGTCACAATTTATAATTACAAGGCTGAAGATGTACTCTGAAGAAGTATGAAACGTTCCTAATAAAATATTCTTCAATATGTTTGGTGGATTCCTGGACCCTTTATATATATATATATATATATATATATATATATATATATATATATATATATATATATATAATTATATATATATATATATATATATATATATATATATATATATATATATATATATATATATATATATATATATATATATATATATATATATATATTATGTATGTGTGTGTGTGTGTGTGTGTGTGTGTGTGGTGTGTGTGTGTGTGTGTGTGTGTGTGTACGGGAAGATGCACCTTAATGACCACAACAATACGTGGTCCCTAGTTCAAGTTGGACAACAAACAACAACAACGAAATCTCATTGGAAAAGTCGGGAGTTCAAAACAGAATGAAAAGAAAGGAAAATCTATCAACTGCTGTTATACATTAGTATAGAAGTGATAGCACAAAACAAAGGTTCACGGGAACAGCCGAAAATTTGCATATTATCTCTAACCTTCAAAGACTTGGCTCATATTAGTCCTTTATATTATATAGTAAGTTCTATCGAACCTTTATAGAAGTCTTCGTCGAGGTTCTACGCGTCCGACTCGATCAAACGAGTCATTGCCGATGATGGAAAAGAAAAATTAAGAGAGAGAGAGAGAGAGAGAGAGAGAGAGAGAGAGAGAGAGAGAGAGAGAGGGGGAGGGGGAGGTAGGGTAAGAGAATAGAAAGGAAACAGCCCTTCTTCGCATTCTTTATCCGCGGCACCACCACCACCACCGCCGCCGCCGCCCCCGCCTTTCCATCGCCCCTTTTTTATATACCCTATACCAGGGTATGTGGGTATTTATGTATTGAAAATGTGTCCTCAGCCTTCCCCTGCTGATCCTCCCACTCTCTCCCACACTTCAATTTGTGTTTGGGGATCCTGCCCCCCCCTCCCCCGCCCTCTCTCTCTCTCTCTCTCTCTCTCTCTTTTTAGTACTTTACTTGCTACGGAATATCCCAGAGATTTGTCTGTATATCTTCTACTTTTTTACGAGACTGCATGCTCTCTCTCTCTCTCTCTCTCTCTCTCTCTCTCTCTCTCTCACATGCATATAGAACCGCTGCTACGATCAGCGGAGCGCATTGCCATCAACCCCCCCCCCCCCCCCCCCCCCCCCCCCCCCCACCTCCCCTCCCACCTAACCCTCTACTATACTTGCCATCATCGTAGCCTCTTATTCACAAATTTCTCCCATTTTTAAACATTTTACCCTCTTTCCCGCTCAATGGCGGCCTTTATCCGACGGTCCCCGCCGTTGTTATTCTGTCGCTCTCTCGTGCCGTCATCCGGGAACTCCCATGGAACCTAGAACCTGGAGCGGGAGGAGGAGGAGACCTGCTTGCTTGATGGAGCGGAAGGATGTGTATACTATATTGCGTGGGTGGGGGATCGGTGCGGAGGAAATCGGACCTTAAGTCGTTGGGCGTTTGGGGTGAATTTGCGTTGCTCCTGCCGCCGATACCCAGATGCATACGGACGTTAAGGAATGTTCCTCTTTACCGCATCATTCCGTAAGGTTTGGATTTTTTCTTTCGCGGCGACGTGAAGTGAGGGGCCGAGGGGTATGGCTGGACTCGAGCGAATAAAAAAAAACCGACTTTGTAAACGAAGCTACAAGGCCTATAATGACTTGTGCAAACAGAATGCATTGTCGGCAGTCAATATAATTAGGGTTGCCCACAAAATACCTTGCTGGTATTCAAATATTATATAAAAAGAAGAGAGAGAGAGAGGAGAGAAAGAGAAGGTTTAATAACCTGGTCACCGGCGGTCTATATTTTCTCTCGAGGATAAAACAGCCTTTTTCCAGAAAGCCAATAAGAATCGGCCTCAGTAAGGAGACGACAAACACCGACCGTTATGTGAATATTTCCAAATCTCCCGGCTCCAGATTTAATGGGTCACTTATCACCCCCCTCCCCAACCCCTACCTTAACAACACAACGCACCCCGACCCTCAAAACGGCATTAAATTCAGTTACATTGACAAACAAGTTCTGAAAGCAGTGTCTCTTCCATAAAGGTTTCTTTTGATAATAATCGTTGGTATTTGAATTGGAAACAATCTTGAAAATTGACCAGCCTCGAGAATCAGATGAGTGTCTGGAGGGTTGATGATATAATATCAAAAATTTTCATCATTTTGATATAATTCTAGGAATTTTTGAAGATCAGGTCAAATTATTGTATAAAAATTAGAATCTAGAATTTCTTGAGAACACGAACAGACGACTGAATTACTTAAAATGTCCGAATGAACGAAGTTTAAGTGTTGTCAAGATTGAAGAAATCCTAGAAAAAAGGTCCATTCTAAAAGTTGAAGGATGACCACTGTTTGGATACACTGTCCTACTCAAGATTTGACTACGTGGTTGCTGGTGGATGGATTATGAAACCGAGGGACAAGCCCAAGCACTGCGACCTACGAGGTCATTCAGCGCTGAAATGGAAATTGACAGTAAAAGGTTTGAAAGGCGTCACAGGAGATAAAACCTCAAAGCAGCTGCACTATGAATCAATTGTTAGGAAAGGGTTAAGGAGAGTGAGATGAAGAAAGAGAATATGAAAGGATGGATACATGAAGGATGAAATTTAGGGACAAGTCCAAGCACTGGGACCTATTGAGGTCATTCAGTGCCGTAGTGGAATGAAATAAATAACTTAATGATGAATGAAATGTAAATGAAGGTGATGATAACCTAAAGGGAATGAAAACTTAAAAACCAGATTTCATAACAAAAAAAATGTAATGAAAGTATAATAAATTTAAAAATAATTTATTTTCATATTAAAATACTAATAAAAGTATATATAACAATGAAGAGGACAGTGAGAAGACTGGAGATGATTTCTTATTTTTATTGACACCTACGTTTCGGAAATCCTTTCCCATCTTCAGGGAAAGTATGCTAAAATAACCTAATAATTATAAGAAATATAGTTTGTCATTAAGCTAAAAGTAAATAAAAAAAAAACTGAATAACTTCCAGGAGCGAAAATCTTACAAAGAATAAATATACGTGGTTGCTGAGTCTCGGTTAATACGGAGACCGGACAATTTGCCGTAAACAAATTTGCCGTAGGACAATTGATTACAAGACATTTTGCCGTAAGAAAAATTGCCGTACGGATATTTTGCCGCAAGGACATTTCGCCGTAAAATGTATATGCTTTGTCATGTATGGATTTAAAAAAAGAATGAAGAGAGAGAGAGAGAGAGAGAGAGAGAGAGAGGAGAGAGAGAGAGAGAGAGAGAGAGAGAAGGGGTCGTTATAAATTTTGACACCCGTCGTTAAATGTTTAAATGAGGTCATTACAAATTCGGTAGTTTACTTTTTTTTTTCCCTTAAACCTTTGTATTATCTACTTTTATCAGTTGTCGTACACTATCAAAAGCACCAGAGGTTGTGATAAGCTCGTAGATGATTCCAACTTCATTTACAGGCAAGAAAGAGAATATAGAGGGAAGGTTTAATGGAAATGTTGAAAAAAACTGCAAAGCAAGAGTACATACAAGACGGAATATTGAAGAGATTTCAATCTGTAAAACTGTAAGTGAGCATACCCATCCAGCGAACCCAAGCAAACATAAAATGCAAAAAACAATTGCACATATGAAAGAAAATGCACTGAAATCCCAGCTAGCTTCAAGATCATTGATTGGTGCTGCTGCATGCGAGGAATTAGAAAATGCAGGACGGTCTCTTATGCCATCAACTTCAAATTTGTCAAGAAACATAAGAAGAGGGAGACAAAAAGAAGAAAAGGCCCCTCCTATTCCAAGAACAAGAATCGGTTATGTAATTCACGTAGAATTTGCGTCTTTACAGAACGGAGAAAGATTTTTACTTTATGATAGTGGAATGGAAGATGAAAACAGAATGTTGATCTTTGGTACGATTGGAGGGTTACACGATCTAGAAAGACATACAAATTGGGCATGCGATGGAACATTTAAGGTTTGTCCTGAAATCTTCTATCAGTTACATACTCTACATGACAACATAGGACATGCATGCATCCCACGAGTTTACGGTCTCTTTCCGAATAAGACTAAGGAATCTTACAATACGTTTTTTCTAAAGGTTAAAGATTTACTCGAGTCCCTAGAACCTGAAAATCTAATGATTGATTTCGAACCAGCTGGTTTTTTTAAGTTTTTCTGACATTTTCCCTTCTGCAAATGTAACAGGCTGTTATTTTCATTTCTGTAAGAACGTTTACAGAAAAGTGACAGATATTGGGCTTAAGGTTCGATATCAAAGTGATTGTGCTTTTAATACAAAAGTAAAGTGCCTTATGGCACTTGCATTCATACCGCCTTCGGACATCATTGATGCATTTATAGAGTTGGTTGATGACGATGACTTACCACAAGAACTAGTTGCATATTTTGAAACTCATTACATTGGGGGGGAGAGAGGGAGGGGACCTCGTCGTCGTAGAGTTTCTCCAACTTTTCCTATCAAACTTTGGAATGTTTATCAAAGAACCCTAGATCAGCTGGCTAATACCAACAATGGAGTAGAAGGGTTCTAAGCGCTTCAAGCATCTGTGACCAATACGCATCCAAATTTATGGAAACTCATCAATGTATTGAACAATGAAGAATATCTTTCTAAAAAGAAGATAATCGATGCAGAAAGAGATGAAACAGCAGTCAAGAAACAATACATAAATGTTTATAAGCGCATACTAAGTATTGTCAAGAGGTTATGATCAAAATGCAAAACAACATTATTTACGAGCAATTGCTATGAACTTACATGATTTTTTGCTTTGAATTTTTTTTAGAAAACTTTTTAAATAAAGTGTGTGGTCTTCATTTTTTTATCCTTTTCTTACATATAATTATAATTAAATGAATACATGAAAATAAATGAAAATTGATAAATATACTTGAAGATAACTATATGAATATAGTTACATTGATCTCTAAAAGAAATAAGCTAAAAACTAAAATATACATTTTACGGCGAAATGTCCTTGCGGCAAAATATCCGTACGGCAAGTTTTCTTACGGCGAAAAGTCTTACAATCAATGGTCCTACGGCAAATTTGTTTACGGCGAATTGTCCTAGCTCCGGTTCATACAGACGATGTAACTATACAGCTGAGTATTAACTTTTGTTGTCTGTTTGTCAACAGTGAGCATTAGCATTTCTTAAGCCGCGTGAAGAGTTCCTCGTTGGACGAGTGGTTTACGTGCTCGCCTACCGACTTGGTAGTCGCGAGTTCGACTCCCAGCTCCACCAACGTGGAATCGGAGGAATTTTTTTCTGACGATTAAAAATTCATTTCTCGATATAATGTGGTTCGGATCCCCCAATAAGCTGTAGGTCCCGTTGCTAGGTAACTAACTGCTTCCTAGCCGCGTCATAATATCTAATCCTTCGGGTCAGTCCTAGGAAGGCTGTTAATCAGCTTGGTGGTCTAGTTAAATTAAGATATACTAAACTTCAACGCAGCGTGACAGAAAAGGCCCTCTGTGAATCCCAGTAGTCACCTATGTTTTTCTTGTGCTATATCTTCCACTTATCTTCAAGTCTTCTTTCTCATTGTTTTCATTAGAATAGGTTTGGGTCTTGCAACTTTTCTCATGTTCACACGAGAAGCCCAGCTGACGCCATTCTCCCACGAGTTGACCGGAGGATATGTCCAAGTCATCTCCATTCCCCAGTCATCATTATGTCATTTCATTTACATAAGGAACCTCTGTCATTCCTCTTTAGATATCATTTCTAACTCCATCCTGCCATCTGGCTCATAATATTGATCTTGAAGCTTCATTCTCAAATTGCCAATCTTTTTTATATATATCATTTCATCATCATACAATGACTCGTGTATTTTTACGAATACCGAGGGTAACAGACTAAATCTAGAACCTACTGGTCACTAACCAGATAAGTATGTAATTGCAATGTAATTGTAATAGCCAAAATGCCCTCTTTTTGCATAAGTTTGTTACCAGAAAGCCTTGGATCCAAGTGCAAGACATATGAAGAAACCGTGATGTCCGGTCGCGGGAAACGAACCCACACCCCATAAGCACAACCAAGGTCCATAGAGTATAGACCTTGATCAAAACGAGGTCACGCTGCAGACTAATGTTTAAATCTTGCCCTCATATGCAGTTTCAATCTATCTCATGGTTTAATCTCATTAACCCTTTCTGGAGTGTCCTCTCATCCCTTTATGCATTTTAAAGGCTATTATGGCTTCTGCTTTTCCATGGTTTACTTTGAGTACTCCCTCAGTTTTCCTTATCGATTTCACAAGTTCAGTAAACAATATCATATTCATTTCTTGCTTCCTCCTGTTTCAGTGATTTTGCTTTCAAATTCTATCCCATTTTTTAGTATTCTCTAAAAGAAAGCTACTGAGATGGCTATCTATCTGTCCGTCCGCACTTCTGTTTGCCCTCAAATCTTACAAACTACTGAGGACAGAGGGCTGCAAATTGGTATTTTGAACATCCACCATCCAATCACCAAACATACCAAAATGTAGCCCTCTAGCCTCAGTAACTTTACTGTATCTAAGGTTAAAGTTAGCCATGATCGCGCGTCTGGTTTCGCTATAGATGCCAACAACACAGGCCACCACCGGGCCGCGGACGAAAGTTTCATACAGCATTATACGCTGTACAGGAAACCAGATTGTACCGAAGTTTTACTTATTTTTAATTTTATCATGTTCGTTCCATGTCACAGCTGTATTGAACCTTGAATAAGTGATGGCCAGGTCATTTCCTCATTTCATCTATGATTCTTGTAGCTTTTTTTTTTATATTGGTTACTTTACAACTACAGTGACAAACTTTTATTCATATAACGTAAGATCTTAGCAAAAATCATAAGCCTAGTTTACCAGTATAGATGATAGCGCTCATGAGTTCGTTGTCAGTTGATATTGACCTAAATGAATGACTATGTGTGCATTATAACGATGAAATAAGAAATTATATAATGCAGTGGTAATTAAATCCTCATGTAAAATTAAATGGCTCAGTAGTATATTAGCCTAGGTCCAGGATACGTTGCCAGTTTACTACGAAAAATAAGACAAGTTATAACACTGGTGCTTACTATTATATTTGCAGCTTAAAATTGTTCTTTATGAAAGTGGTTGTAATGATATAATTGCAATGATACAATACAGCGATAATAATTTTTTAGGTTAACGTCAGAGCATATAACCAACAGTGTTAGTTAGCCCAAGATATAGGTCTAGTGTTTATGGCAGTAATGCCGGATTGAACATCAATTATAAATTCATCGTTATATTTCATTACGACGATATCATTAAGATGCCTTATAGATACTGTCAATTAGATTTATATTTCAAATTTTACGCACGTTGTTAGATTTCATTGTTATATTGCTTACAGCTGATTATGCCATGTAAGCGCAAGTTTCGAGAGGCCTGGGTAGATGAAGATTTTCAGTCTTGGCTAAAACCAGTTGAAGGAAACCCAGAGAGGGGTTCTTGCAGAATCTGCCACAAGGAACTAAATGCTGAATTGACGTGTATCAAAAGACATAACACAAGTAAAACCCATCTACAAAATGAACGTGCAATTGATATTGGACAGTTAGCGCTTGGAGGAAACCAAAACGAAAGCAGCGCTCCCAATGGAGTGAGTACTGCTACCATTCTACTCGCACGTTTCATAGCAGAAAATAATTTGCCATTCACTACTGCCGACAAGTTGGTCGATTTGATGAAGAGGCTGTTCCCCGACTCTGCTATAGCTCAGGGTTTATTCATGAAGCGTACAAATTGTACAGACGTGATTAGAACCACGGGGAAAACTGTTACAAACAGCCTGGTAAAAAAGTTGAGGACCAACAAATTTTCCGTAATCATGGATGAGTCAACAGAATGTAAGCACAACAAAGAAAGTCCTGCGCTGTAATTGAAAGGTTTTCTGATTCCCATGAGCAGAAAATCACCACAGCTATGCTAGACCTTGTTGATGTATATTAATCAAATAATGCTTAAGGTTCTACTGGAGAAAATTTATTGCTCTCTTAATAGATACGTTGACAAAGTATGATATTCCTCTCGGTAATTCCATAGGATTTGCAGCTGATGGTGCATCTAATGTCATGGGGGAACATAATTCCCTGTGTAGTAGACTCAATATCTTATTGCCTGGACTAACTGCATTCAAATGTATATGTCATTCTATTCATTTATGTTCTTCAGAGGCTGCAAAAACTCTTCCTCGTCACTGTGAAGGTTTGCTTCGCAGTATATATACATTTTTTGCACATAGTTCCAAAAGGCAGCATTGCTTTCAAACTTTCACAGGAATTTTGTAACGCTAAGCCTCACAAAATACTCCATCCTTGTCAAACTCGCTGGCTTTCCTTGCACGAAGCAGTAAAAAGTTTTCTCGAGCAGTAGAAACCCTTAAAACTGTACTTTAGTCAAATTGAGGAGAAACTGCATCAGATAGTTGAAAGGATGAGGGATCCAGCGGTTTTTTTTTTTTTTTTATTTACTTTTTTAGATTTCATTTTGCCAAAATTTAATGAATTTAATTGAGTCTTTCAAAACACTTCACCCACAATCCATTTGATGTTTGGTAAATTAACAAAATTATATAGGTCTATAATGAGTACTTTTTGTCAGCCACATATTCTTCAGAAATATCCTTTGATGGATATCGATCCATGTAATGATAATAATTATGTTCCACTGAACCAGCTTTATCTTTGAGCAGAACTTCACAGCTTGTTTCAGACAGAGTCCCTCAAAAACCGTGATATGGTGCAGGATGTTAAGTATAGATGTTGACAGCTTTGTATTTCCTTTTGTGTTGCAGTCAGGAAAAGGTTTGATCTTGGCAACCCTTTGT
>NC_087220.1:27562695-27582695 GCF_015104395.2 Macrobrachium nipponense | reverse complement strand
AGGCAATCAGCAACTACATTATCTTTTAAAAGAGAAATTCGAATCAATTTCTATCTTTCTATGCCAATGTGTTGCCGCCTTCAGTCGGAATATGGAAGAGAATCACTTCAGTTTTCACTCAAAAGTTCAAATAAGGATTCCAGCCAAATTTTTTCAATATTCTGGAAACTATTGATAGCTTCTCTCTCTCTCTCTCTCTCTCTCTCTCTCTCTCTCTCTCTCTCTCTCTCTCTCTCTCTCTATTTTAAACAGATTACATCTGCAATAGTAATTTATGTACTTATAAGTAACAACAGGTAATGATAAAGAGATGGAAGACGGTGCGAGAATAATATAATAATAATAATAATAATAATAATAATAATAATAATAATAATGTTAAGGTGTGACCCGACCTCCAGCTTACTCGGGACGCAAGCAAGATTCTCCCCCCTCACATACACGTTGTAAACATTATATTCACAGGTTAATGTAAATTAAAACGTGCTAAAATCTACGGTCAAATAAAGCCTTGTATCACCAACGAACATTAAAATTAATAAGCTATGTTTTATTAGAAATAATTGTTATGTAGTGTTCAACAAGCACATAAATTACTTTTTACATTTTCATTCTAGTAAATAAATTATAAATATCCTATTCTAAAATTAATTAAACTTCAACTCAACATAAAACACCTTTCTCAGACCTTTTTAGTCTTTCCTACCCCCCCCCCCCACCACCAAAACAAGAACAACAAAAAAACAACATAGTAGTTTGTAGGCTTACTCACCAAGTAAGTAAGTAATAATAATAATAATAATAAATAATAATAATAATAATAATAATAATAATAATAATAATAATAATAATAATAATAACAACAACTTGATGCACCAGCTTACACGCTGATGAAAAGAAGATATATTAGGAAGAAAAGAAAAGATTCTCTATAAACTAAATGCTGTAGAAAGCCATTATTTTCAATACATAATATAATAATGGTGAATGCTATCTATCTACTATTTTCATTAATTCTTTTTAATATTACTTATACTCACTAAATTTCATGACAGAAACACAAAAATTCGGTCTTAATCAACTATGCAAAAATATCTAAGAGAGAGAGAGAGAGAGAGAGAGAGAGAGAGAGAGAGAGAGAGAGAGAGAGAGAGAGAGAGAGAGGTCTTGTCTATAATTACCAGAATATTCAAAGGCTAAAGTTATCTGTTAGAATTGTGCCATAAAAAAAGGGGGAGAGGAGGTTACTAATGTACCTAATATTCCTTTCGGAAATTGTATATTGTGTAGGATCAACAAAAATGAGTGTAGTGCTGCTCATTCTGCCTATTCACACAAGTCGCCTTCATCAGCCGACGTTTTTCCTTTTTTTCCTTTTTTTTTTGTTTTTTTTTTTTTTTTTTAGGGAAGAGATGGTCAAGAATGGTTTTTTTTGGGGGGAAGGCACTAATAATATATATATATATATATATATATATATATATATATATATATATATATATATATATATATATATTATATATTATATATATATATATATATATATAGTTTCAGCCAGCTCTCTCTCTCTCTCTCTCTCTCTCTCTCTCTCTCTCTCTCTCTGAGTCCTTCTATATATGCGTTGATGTGATTGTGTCCATCTGCAAGGGGTTGACTACCAAAGATTAGTGTGAGAATTTTAGGGGAATTTGGGTATTGTTGCTTCCCCCTACTCCAGTTCCTCCCCCTTTTACCTAACCTCTCTCTCTCTCTCTCTCTCTCTCTCTCTTTGCCCCTGCACACAGCCTAACAAACCACCCTCGCCACCCCGCGCCCATTCTCCCGACTCTCTCATTTGGCCCAGGCTACGGTTTCGACCGAATTTATTTTTTTCTATTTTTTTTACGAATGGTCTGTGTGTTTGTGTGTGTGTGTGTGTGTGTCTGCCTCGCTAAGCTTTAAATCTTAAAGAAATTCTGATGATGTTCATTTCGACTGGTACCTCATCAGTCAGTTTAGATCAATAAACTAAATGTGAATGAGTGGGTAGGTAAATTGTAAATCATAATAATAAATTTATATATATATATATATATATATATATATATAGATGCATTTCCTACTAAATATTAGAACAGTCATTCAGTCAGTCTCTCTCTCTCTCTCTCTCTCTCATTTCCACACAACACATAGGCCGATGAGTGGGCGAGAACTGGACAATTTCAGTTCATCTCCCGTCCCTTCTGGGTGAGGATGCAAGAGAACATCTGTGTCAGAGGAAGAAACGGCGCTGGGAATCACTGACGGAGGCGTTGACGGTTACTGGACTGTCTGAGAGATGACAGACCAAACCTGCTTGAGACTTAAGACTTATACACGAGGCGGAAATAAGTCGGCGGTAGGGGTTGCGACCTGCAACGGATCGTTGCAAAGGACCTAAGAGGATGATGCTGGCAGAGATTGCATCATCGTCGGAGCCGCGTGTCTTCACAGCCTCATTTACTGCTGCTTCGTTCCCTGTTCATCTTCCATTTGATCGCCCCCCTCCTCCAATACCGCGACGTCGACAGAAGTGGTTCTGATGTGGAGAGAGAGGGCCGCCCCCCCACCCGTGAATTCCCACTGTGCCTCTCATTATCATTCCTGAATTCCTTCGTGAATGTAATCAACGTGCTTCCCTGAATTTCAGTGATCGGTTCGCCGATCTCTTGAGTAACCAGAAGATACGAGGCAGGAACTGAAGCCAATGAGAAATGTCTCAAGGAGACGCATGAAAGAACATCCTGGGGGACAGCGTGAAAAATGCGTCTCAGCGCGAATCTTTGATTTCCGATCATGACAGAAAGAATCGTGAAGAAGTGTTGAGCGTTCGAAAGCCGTCGGATGAATGACGAGAAAGTGCGTTGGTGGGCCAGTGTGGGACCTATAGCGGAGATTTGGTATTCAGAGTGGAGGACGCATCCCTCTTCCTCCTCCTCCTCCTCCCCCGCCTTTTGGATTGCTTGCGTTCGAATACCCAGAATAGCCAGTCGGTATACCCTGGGGGTACCGCCCGGAACTCCGCGCCCCCGCCCCCCTCAGGGCAAAACCGCCGGTGAGCCGTGGGTGGTTGGAGAGCCGAGGTCTCGAACCGAAATCCATCAGCTGAGCTTTCCGTTCCCACTGGTCATTGGTGAGTACAAATGACTTTGTTTCCCTTTAATTAAAGTTATGCCAAGGGACGGGTAATTGTGCCGGGGTATATTTCCCCAAATTATCCCTCTGCCCACTTCAGTTTCGGCGCATCATTCCTTACGTCAGTGACCCGGAACATTCTTTTTTTTTTTTTTTATTCAAGAAATCCTACGAATAAACCAATGTCCGTTGGCTAAACTTCCAGGTGTAGTAGTAGTAGTTGTTGTAGTAATAGTAGTAGAATAATTAATAAGTTGAAAATGTTGCAGGAAGCTATTTTTCTGATCATTTCCCATTTTGTATCAGCGATTATATATGTGATTGTAATAATCTTATAAACATAACATTTATACTTGCGTGAATACATAGTATATGTACATACGCATATAAACAAAAATATAGTCATACATATGCAAATACATATGTGTATATATATAACATATATATTATATAGTATATATATGTAACTAAATGGGTATCAACTATAAAAGGCTCATCAAAACAGTCTGGTTTAAAGTTGATCACTATTTTTCGGTCCACTAGTTGATAAGGGAGGAAGTTAGTCCACCGAAATATAGTCCTTAGCTTTAACCAGAGTGTTTTTAATGGGCCTTTACACTATATATATATATATATATATATATATATCTATATTATATATATAGATATTAGATATATATATATATATAGAATTTTTTTATCACACAACACCGCGATTTTTATAAAATGATATTTTGTTAAGATACAATAAAGTTTATACATACTTACCTGGCAGATATATACGTTAGCTATAGACTCCGTCGTCCGACAGAATTCAAACTCGCGGCACACGCTACCGGTAGGTCAGGTGATCTACCATTCCCGCCGCTGGGTGGCGGAATCCCAACCATTCCGTTTCTGAGCCAGATTTTCTCTTACACCTGTCTCCTGAGGGGAGGCTGGGTGGGCCCTTAATCGTATATATCTGCCAGGTAAGTATGTATAAAACTTATTGTATCTTAACAATATCATTTTTATACATGCGACTTACCCGGCAGATATATACTTAGCTGATTGACACCCTTGGTGGAGGGCAAGAGACAGCTATATATATATAAACAAAATTCTAATAACGGGAAACAACAATTGTTGTAGGATATCAATCCTTGGTTTCTTACCTGTTTGGGCTGAAGACTTCATGATTACTGTCATTTATTAGTCTGCCTTGCCTCAAGAGCTTCAGTGAGGTAAACCACCTATGACCGAACAGCCCTTCTGGATCATGTCAATGGGGTCTAGCCCCGCTTACGCGACAGAACCTGCATGGATCGTACCAATGGGGCTTACCCCGCTTACATGGCAGAGCCTGACCTGTATCTTATCAATGGGGGCTAGCCCTCTTACATGACAGAGCTTTAGGCTTTACATAATGCACGAGGAGACCAAAAGTTAATCCCGACCACCTGACCTCTCTAACCATGTTAAATCTAAGAACTGAAAAGGGTTCTTCCTATTACCCTCTTTCAGTCAACCATAAAAACCAAACACCATAATGTTAAAATTACATAACCTAACTAATTAGGATTACCTCAGCTCCTCCTCCCAGCACTAAATCCGCGGACACATATGCTCCCAGTGAAAAGCACTTCTCATAAGTAACTCTCACATCCTTTAGATAGTGAGAGGCGAACACTGAGTTACACTTCCAATACGTGGGATTTCAATTAGATTTTGAAGGGACCACGTTTTTATGAAAGCCATTGAGGTTGCTATGGCCCTCACTTCGTGTGCTTTTACCCTGAGGAGTTTAAATTGTTCTTCACCACATTTAAGATGCGCTTCCTTAATAACGTCTTTTATGAAAAACGTAAGGGCGTTTTTCGATATTGGTCTTGTAGGATCTTTGACCGAACACCAAAGACTTTCCTGCGTACCTCCCAAAAGAGACTTTCTTTGTAGATAAAATTTTAGCGCTCTTACTGGACAAAGGGTCTTTTCCTTTTCTTCCCCCTAAGAGAAGAGAGTTGCCTTCACTTCGAAGCTTCTAGGCCACGGTTTTTGATGGGTTTTCGTTCTTGGCTAAGAAGAGAGGCTTAAAAGAGCAAATTGCAGCCTCCTTCTTAAACCCCACTCTGCCCTCTAACGCTTGAAGTTCACTCACCCTTTTTGTTTTCCGTGGCTAAGGCGAACAGGAATAGAGATTTCCTCGTCAAATCCCTAAAAGAACAATTATTGGAAGGTACGAATCTTTCAGACATCAAGTAATGCAGCACTATATCCAAGTTCCAACTGGGATTTTTATTAATCTGACTTTTTGAGGTCTCGAAAAGACCTAATAAGGTCATGTAGATCCTATTGTCCGACACCTCAGACCCCTATGCCTAAACACCGAGGCCAGCATACTTCTATACCCCTTGATCGTAGATACCGCTAGGCCACACTTTCTTCTCAGGTAAAGAAGAAATTTGCAATGTCGGATATAGAGGTACTGGAAGAGGATAGCTCATGCGTCCTGCACCATCTTCCTAAACACTTTCCCACTTCGACTGGTGTACACCCCCCGTAATGTGGATGGTCTCCTGGCTCTTGCGATTGCTTTTGAAGCTTCGCGAGAAAAAACCCCTCGCTCTAACGAGTCCTTCGATAGTCTGAAGGCAGTCAGACTTAGAGCGGGGAGGTTTTTGTTGAGTAACCTGGTCGAAGTGGGGTTGTTTGAGAAGATCGCTGCCTTAGTGGGCGGAAGCGATCTGGGAAGATCCACTATCCACTCCAGCAACTCTGTCACCCACTCTAGGGCTGGCCAAAAGGGGGCGATCAAAATTAATTTCGTTCCCTCTGAGGAGGCAAACTTTCTTATTACTTCCCCTACCAGTTTGAAGGGGGAAAAGCGTACCCGTTCTATTCCCTTCCAGTCCATGAGGAGACCGTCTATCGCTATTGCTCTTGGATCCGCGATGGAGCAATAATTCTCCAACCTCTTGTTCCAGTTGGTTGCGAAACAAGTCCACGTTCGGCCTTCCCCATAACCCCCAATAACTGATCGCACACTTGAGGGTGGAGAGTCCATTTCGGTGGGGAGCACTTGGTCTCTTCTGCTTAGCAGATCCGCTCGAACATTTCTCTCCCTGAATAAATCTCGTTAGAAGAGAGATCTGCTTCTCTTGCGCCCAAGCAACAACTCCCTCGCTGTCTCGTAAAGGGAGAATGAATGAGTTCCCCTTGCTTCCTGATATATGCTAGGGCTGTCGTGTTGTCTGAATTGACCTGAATGATCGATCCTAATATCTGTTCTTGAAAGTGCAAGAGAGCTAGGTGAATGGCTTTCAGTTCCTTTTTGTTTATGTGCCAGGACACCTGCGCTCCTTCCCAGGTTCCCGACACTTCTTGCGAATCCAACGTCGCTCCCCACCCTACGTCCGATGCGTCTGCAAACAACGCTCGGAGAGGGCTCTTTATATGCAAGGATATTCCTTGACCGAGTTTCTTCGGTCTAACCACCACCGAAGATCTTGTTTGACCTTGTCCGTTATCCTGAATGACTCTTCGAGTTCCTGAGAACTTTGTATCCCAGTTCTCCTTCAGATAATACTGAAGTGGTCTTAGGTGCAGTCTCCCTAGGGAAACGAACTGTTTCCAACGAGGAAATGGTTCCCAGCAAACTCATCCATTCCCTCGCGGAACAATGTTCTTTCCCTAGAAATCCCGACACTTTTTGTAAGGCAGCGTTCTATTCTCTCTGTTGACGGAGACGCTAGAAAGCCCCGAGAATCCATCCGATCCCCAGATAAACTATGTTCTGCTGGGGATCCAACTGGGACTTCTCGAGGTTTGACTAGGAGTCCCAATGACTGCGTCATCTTTAATGTTATCGAAAGGTCCTCCAGACACTGTTGCTTCGACTTTGCTCGTATTAGCCAGTCGTCCAAATACATCGAAATTCTGATCCCCTCTAAATGTAGCCAATGAGCCACATTCCTTAGGATACCCGTGAAGACTTGCGGGGCCCGTCGAAAGTCCGAAGCAAAGCGCTCGAAATTGAAACACTCTTCCCTGTGACATGAATCTTAGGTATTTCCTTGATGCCGGATGAATTGGCACATGGAAATATGCATCTTGAAGGTCCAGGGATACCATCCAGTCCCCTGGACGAAGAGCAGAAAGTACAGAGGAGAGGTCTCCATCGAGAACTTCTTCTTGATCACAAAGACGTTCAGCGCACTTACGTCCAGAACCGGCCTCCACCCGCCCGAGGCTTTTGGTACAGGATAGACGGTTGTAGAAACCTGGTGAATGGAGATCTTGAACCGGTTCTATTGCCCCTTTTCTGCAACATAAGTTCTACTGCTTGCAGAGAAGCTTGACTCTTGACAGGATCGTTGTATCTCGCTGTTAACTCCCTTGGAGTTCTTGTTAAGGGAGGATATTCCCTGAAGGGATGAGGTTATCCTCTCTCGAGGATCGAGAGGGTCCAGCTGTCCGCCCCTCTCTTCGCCCAGACTCTGGCAAATTTCGACAGTCTGGCGCCTACTGCTATCTGGAGGACTTCTTCTTCATTTTGCCTTCCCCACCGCAGGTCTCCTGGAAGGTCTTCCTCTGGTATCCGGTCTTCTACCTCTAAAGGGGTTCTTGATGAGGAAGAGGCTCCTCGAAAGGGCTGTGAAGAGGTTGCGTTATCCTTCTTTTCTTTTGAAAAGGAACCGCCGGCTTGAACTTCTTTGCTGACTGTGTCAGTAAATCCTGTTTGGCTTTTCCAGCTAAAGATTTTGCGACATCCCTCACCGTGTCCTGTGGAAAAGGTGGTTCGAAAGCGGCGAATATAGCAAGGCCGACCTCTGTAGAGGAGATACTGACTTGGACAGGAAAGACCCATACACTGCTCTCTTTTTCAAACTCCCGATCCAAAAAGAGCAGCCACTTCCACCGAACCGTCCATCACCGCTCTGTCCAGACACGATAACACACTCGATAATTCTTCCATCGTGACAAATTCGGGATCTTGGGCTCTCTTCGTCAAGGGCTCCCAAAGCCCAGTCCATAAAATTAAATACTTCGAGCGTCCTAAAGAGTCCCCTTTAGTAGATGGTCCAGTTCACACATCCCCCAAGTAGCTTTTTGCTGATAGTAGAGCGCGCCTCCTTGAGGAATCTACTAAGGAAGCGTATCTGCGTCTGCCGATGATGGCAGTCCTAAGCCCATAGGTTCCTGGGTATCGTACCATCTTCCAGGTTTACCCGTCAAACTTTGAAGGGGGGCATGAAAAAACAGTCTTGCCCGCCTCTTCTTTTTATTCTTAAGCCATTCTCCAAATCCTTTGAACGCTTTTTTCATACTAAGGGCTGGACGCATTTTTACAAATGAGGATGCCTTTGGAGACTTCGTGCTCGATAGCAAAGATCCTGGTGAGGGCGGATCCGCTGGTTGCAGCTTATCTCCGAACTCCTGCAACAACAACAAGGACAATCTCTTATAATCAAGAACTACCACATCCACAGTAAATTCTTCATCCGAGACTTCCTCTAATTCTCCGGCTGCCGGGGGATCCTTTCGGAGAAGAAGCGGTTTCTTAGTTGTCGAGGGACTTCTGTCAACGAAGAAGAACGTCGTCCGTGTGACAAATCCTTGCTACTGCAAGGCGCAATAGAGCTCTTAAACGCACGAGATCTTCTCTCAGGCACCTGTTTCCTACCAGGTGAAGGGCTCCTACTCTCCGAAGAACTCATAAAGTGCGAAGGGGTCTTACTCTGACCTAAGCTCGTACAAGCGCCTGGCGCCTACTCGACTCCTGACGCCTGCTCTACTCCTGGCGTCTGATATACTCCTGGCGCCTACCCGACTCCTGACGCCTGCTCGACTCCTGAAGCCTGCTTGATTCCTGGCGCCTGCTTGACTCCTGGCGCTTGTCGTGACTCCTTGTAGGCTCTTGACGCCTCTCACAAGACTCCTGGCGTCTGTTAGGCTCCATAACGCCTGTAATATTCTTGGCGCCTACTAGGTTCTGTGTTTCTCACAAGCTCCTGCTTCTTAGGCTCTTGACGCCTATCCTGATCCTCAGAAGAGGAGTCCGACTCCTGACTTCTCCTAAGAGACGTAGCTGACCGCTTGCTCTGCGAGCGGCTACCGCTGGGAACTTTCTTCCTATAGATAGGAGAGGATCGTTTAAAGGGAGAACGAGAGAGTTCTCTCCGGAGACGAGCGCCTGCTAGAGTGAGGAACTTCTCTCCTACCAGGAGAAGATAATTTTGATCTCTTCACTGGAAGGGAGGAGTCTTTCCTTCGAGACGAATCCTTATGTAGAGCGCCTACCAAGGAGGATATTTGCTCCTGTAGATTAAGCAGGAAAAAGCTTTGTCGGATCTTGAGGCGCTGGAGACGGTCTTCTCGCCCTCTTACTAGTCGAAGGAAAATCCTCTGGAAATCGCTCTGGGCTTGAATCAAAAGCGTCTCCTTTCGGCGCTACCCCACGATCTCTTCAGAGGACGAGACTTCGAAGCAGAGCTCCATCCACGCCTGGACGAGGAGGAGTCCGACGCAGAAAAACACTCTTCCAGGATGCCTTTTCTACGGCTATCCAAGGCAGCCTGGGTCGATACTTCAGGGTCTGCCGAAGGGACGCCTGATCGTTGGGGATGCTCCACATCCTCCCTGCGGCTTTTGACATTCCTCCTCCCCTGGTCCTGGGAGTTTTGGAAGCGGTCTAGGCCTAGGAGCAATGCGGAGCCGATCAGACGCCCCCCCTCCACTGCACTGGGGTCACTGTATTCACTGGCACTCTTACCTTGTGTTACCATGGCTTTAAGCTGCTCCTGAAGCTCCCTGATCGAGGATCTCATTTTTTCCATTTCTGAAAATGAATCCTTAGATTCAACACAGGGAGAAGGGGCTGAGGTTATGGGAGAAACATCATCTAGTTTGTTAATCTCTGATTCAGGCTCAAAAGAACAAGATCTACTCGAGCTTCTAGCTGACGCTTTCCTAGCTCTATCCTTCTCTCTTTTCTTAATATAAGAAGCTAAATCCTTCCATCCTTGCTCCGAAAGCCCTTCACATTCAGCACAAGTTCTATCAACCGCACATTCAGAACCTCTACATTTACTACAAAGCGTATGAGGATCTACCTCTGCTTTAAACAACCTAGTTCTGCATTCTTCCCTTGCACAAACCCTAAACTTAGGTGTTACTTTAACTTCATCCATCTTAATAGAAAAAACCCCATCCAAGTCCTAATCCAGTCCAAAATAAGCGTATGCCAATCCCGAGAATAAACAAGAGTACTTCACCAAATGAGTCCAACCAATTCTCGTCAAAAGAGCAGAATTCCAATCAGGAGAGCCCAAACAACAGTTGTTGCCGGCCTCAGCGACAGAGAAAATCTGGCTCAGAAAACGGGAATATGGTTTGGGATTCCGCCACCCAGCGGCGGGAATGGTAGATCACCTGACCTACCGGTAGCGTGTGCCGCGAGTTTTTGAATTGTCTGTCGGGACGACGGAGTCTATAGCTAAGTATATATCTGCCGGGTAAGTCGCATGTATAAAAACATTAAGCTATAACTGTCGTTTAATAACCAATTTGCACTGATTCGGGAATAACACCGAAGGGGAATTTATAAGTGATAAATGGATTGGTATTTAGGTGACTCGAACACTCAACAGCAACCTCCAACGACTTCCAGTCGACGTTCAAAACCACTGCGCCGTCGACTTGAAGGGGTTGGGAGGTACTGTTGAGTGGTACCAATCCATGTATCCCCTAATAATGGCAACAGGAGTGTTCCCGTCATCGCGAATTGGATATTAACCACTTATAGTTTAATTTACGTATATACTATATATATAATATATATATATATATATATATATATATATATATATACTGGTCAGTTTTTACCAGATACAATTATGTAATGTAATACCCACAATGCCCTCATAACTTCTCGAATTCTTCACGCTTTTTTGGATATGCTTGTCACTACAAAGCCTTAAGATCCAGTTGCAAGAAATGTGAAGATATTATGTTTGTAAAATTATTTATGTATGTATGTGTGTATATATATATATATATATATATATATATATATATATATGTATGTATGTATATGTATATATATATATATATATATATTATATATATATATATATATATATGTATATGTATAGTATATATATATATATATATATATATATATATATATATTATATTTTCTCCGTTTAGAATTGGCTCCAGAAATTGTTTAAGTTATTACTGGTACTATTAGTTGTAAAATAGAATATACAATTTAGGCCAAAGACCAAGCCCTGGGACCCATGAAGTCATTCAGCACAGAAAGAAAAATAGAGAGAAATGTTACAAAGGTGTAACAAGAAGAAAACCTCAGAGCAGTTGCACTGTGAGATGATTATTAGAAAAGAGTGGAAAGTTAGATGGAAGAGCAGGCAATACGAATGGAGGTACAGTAAAATGAATGCAAGGGGTTGCAGCTATAGGGGCAGAAGAGATGCTGCAAAGAACCTTATGTAATGCCTATAGTGCACCGCGCGTGACGTGCACTTACGGCACTAACCCCCTACTGGGATTATTAGTTGTGGTAATCTAAGTTCTTGCAGTTTTTCCACTGTCACCATCAGCAAGTTCAATGTCCTCAACCTGTCGTTGATCATCTTAACTTTTCCAGCCAGCTTGTATAACGAACAAGCGTTTTTTCCAGCCAGCTTGTGTAACGAACAAACGTTTTTTCCAGCCAGCTTGTGTAACGAACAAACGTTTTTCCAGCCAGCTTGTGTAACGAACAAACGTTTTTCCAGCCAGCTTGTGTAACGAACAAACGTTTTTCCAGCCAGCTTGTGTAACGAACAAACGTTTTTTCCAGCCAGCTTGTGTAACGAACAAGCGTTTCTTCCAGCCAGCTTGTGTAACGAACAAACGTTTTTCCAGCCAGCTTGTGTAACGAACAAGCGTTTCTTCCAGCCAGCTTGTGTAACGAACAAGCGTTTTTTCCAGCCAGCTTGTGTAACGAACAAGCGTTTTTCCAGCCAGCTTGTGTAACGAACAAGCGTTTTTTCCAGCCAGCTTGTGTAACGAACAAACGTTTTTCCAGCCAGCTTGTGTAACGAACAAACGTTTTTCCAGCCAGCTTGTGTAACGAACAAGCGTTTTTTCCAGCCAGCTTGTGTAACGAACAAACGTTTTTCCAGCCAGCTTGTGTAACGAACAAGCGTTTTTTCCAGCCAGCTTGTGTAACGAACAAACGTTTTTCCAGCCAGCTTGTGTAACGAACAAGCGTTTTTTCCAGCCAGCTTGTGTAACGAACAAGCGTTTTTTTCCAGCCAGCTTGTGTAACGAACAAGCGTTTTTTCCAGCCAGCTTGTGTAACGAACAAGCGTTTTTTCCAGCCAGCTTGTGTAACGAACAAGCGTTTTTTCCAGCCAGCTTGTGTAACGAACAAACGTTTTTCCAGCCAGCTTGTGTAACGAACAAACGTTTTTCCAGCCAGCTTGTGTAACGAACAAGCGGCCATGGACGCTTCATCAACTGCAAGTGTTGATTTGTAAATTATTCTATTTAATATGTTCTGTGGTCTTTATACCTCTGTCCGGCAGGAAACAAGTGTCGATTTCATTTCTTTCAGGATCTACTATATACTAAAGAGCATTTGGCGTAGTCGATATTTCTGTTAACGTTCTGTCCTTGGTTAACTTAGCCCTTGTATCGTATTCCCCTTTCTGTGCATATCGGCGGCATTTGGCTGAAAGGGTTCCGTTCTCTCTCTCTCTCTCTCTCTCTCTCTCTTTTCCGCAAGAATTTCCCCTTCGCATTTCCCTTTCAGTCATCAATTTTCTCTCCTGCCCCTCCCCCACGCTCCCTCTTTCGCCCATTCTTAAGGGGGCCATCGCTTAGTACGAGTTGTGTGTGAAAGGGTTGCTACCTGAATTGAACACGGGCCTCCGTCACACGAGCGTCATCGCCCTGGACATCTCTAAGGGCGATTTCCCGATAGACCAGCGAAAGATTACAGACCTTGTGACGACAGGCGGCTGCGTACTTTCCTGCCCTCCAACGTCATCTCCTCCTTCGTGGGAGGATTAAGGTATGTGGGTCCATGACGGGGATATATTGGCATCTTTTAGGAGTCGGGGCGCTAATGTTTTCGACACTGTTGTGCTCCAAGAATGAGAGGAGGAAGTTTCTCTGACTGGCTGACTTGGCCCGTCGCTGCATTTGGGGCATATTTAGGGGCAGGGGTGCTGTCATGATCATCCATAATGATGCATCATGATGAAGATGTTTATTATTATTATTATTATTATTATTATTATTATTATTATTATTATATTAACAAATAATAGAATATAAATATAATTTAATGATGATAAATTGTGGATTGTCATGAAAATACCTAGCCTAATATGCCTCAAAATTTAGCAGACCAGCAATTCCGTAAACACACTTTTACACCTTTGTGAATGTATATATATATATATATATATATATGATATATATATATATATATATATATATATATATATATATGAAATTTTGATTTTGAAAGGGGTTATCAATTTGGTTCTGACCAAATGCTTTCAGATGAGGTTGCTTACGCATACCCAGCTCAAAATTCATGTTACTTGGTTTCCTTCTTTACTGGCAGAATTCAGAAAACAATATCACTGCGAACATTACTTACTCATAGATAATATTTTAAGAGGGAAGTGGCATCATTTCCATTATTTTTCATGGTAATATTATTAGCCGTAATCAAGTCGCCCACCAAGTTACATCTTGAGTCCGCTGATTATAGGTGGGATATTGGTTAAAATACCAGTAATGGAAGAAGCAGTAGTTAGACGAGATAGGCCAAGCGCTGGGACCAACGAGGTCATTCAACGCCGAAAGGAAAATTGAGAGCTACAGCTTTAAAAGATGCAACAGGAGGAGAACCTCAAAGCAGTTGCGCTATGAAACATTGTTAGAAGAAAGACTATGAACTCCACCAAGCAATCACACCTGCACACAGCTTAACTCCAAGCAATCACACCTGCACACTGATTAACTCCAAGTAATCACACCTGCACACAGATTAAACCCCTAGGAGTAATGAATGCAACGCCTCTGAATGTTAAGGGCAGCGCCTCGGCAGGAGGTCAACCCGAGGAGAGTTCCCCCCAAAGGGCAGCAGAGGTAGCCGGAAAAGGGCCAGGAGGTCCGGTTACGGAAATAAATCCCCCTGGTACCCTTCTGGACCGTCCGGTTGTGTTGCCAATTAGGCACCTGTTAAGTAAGAAAGGGCTTTTGCGTTTTGGGGGGAATTCTTAAACAACCGACATGAAAGAGAAGCTTAACATAACGAAGGAAATAAAAATTTTCAAGTAAGAATGCCACGCCATAAATATCTAAACCGCTCAGTCATGTAAAAATGCGACTTCATCCTGGCTCTTTTTGAGTATCAACTATGCACAATTACATATTATTATTATTATTACTATTACTATTATTATTATTATTATTATTATTATTATTATTATTATTATTATTATTATTATTATTATTTGACTGGAAGAAAACCTTCATTAATACAGGTTAGATTAAAAATAACGACTATTTCAGCAGCGTTAATTCTGTACAGAAGTTTCTCTAATAAGAATCGAGAAACCTCTATACAAAATAAACGCGGCTGAAATAGCCATTACTTTTAATAAAAACCTGTATATTATTAGTATTATATTATCACTATGAAACCTGATGAATGTATTACTATTATTATTACTACGAGACATCTGTGTAGATGCATTAGGTGACTAATGTCGTGGAAGTGACTATAATTTACGACCCCCCTCGAATTCGTTACACTGCCAACGGCTGGTGTCTCGTAACCAATAACTCAAATGGCGTGACATGATCCGTGGTCACCTCGAAGTTGTGGTCAGTTGAACGCTCATCTTCTCTCGTGTCCTTGAAGGGGGGGTGGGGAAGGGGTCATCCTCTTTGAGTTTGTCACGAGAGAGAGAGAGAGAGAGAGAGAGAGAGAGAGAGAGAGGTATCATCTCTTTCCTCTTGGAGAGATTCGTCTCTCAACATTCAACTCATTAAACTACCCTCTCTCTCTCTCTCTCTCTGTTGTTGTTTATACGTTGTTTATAATGAGTTCTCATTCATATCATATAGAATTTAGGCCAAAGGCTGAGCGCTGGGATATACGAGGTCATTCAGCGCTGGAACGAAAAGTTTGAAAGGTGTAACAGGATGAAAAATCTCGCAGTTGCACTATTATAACATTGTTAGGAGAGGGTGGAAATTAAGAGAGAAGAGAGAGAATATGAACGGAGGTACAGTAAAAAGAACGAACGGGGTTGCAGCCACGGGCCCAAGGAAGGGAGGCTGCAACCAACCTTTAAGAAATGGCATGCGGTGCACTGACGGCAATAACTCCCCCCGCCTCCCCCTTCGGGATATTACTCATAAACCTGAACATAAAGCTTAAAATTTATGCTGTAAAACGAAGACTGGTGAAATAGCACCATGAAAATTATTGTCAAATTGTGTAACAAAAAATCCACAATTATATAGAATTGTATTAGAGTGTAAAACACACAATTTACTATATATCAGTGGATTTTTATTACACAAATGTTTTTCCGCTAAATTGAGAACTTCTTAGCAATAACAAATTGCTATTTATCAGATATATTTCATATATTACTAAAGTTAATACAAATTGCCTATTATTATTTGTGCTTAGCACAAACAATAAAGAGCAAAAAATGCCGTAGCAGTGAATATATATATAATTAATATCAACTGAACAGAATACGGCTGAATAGAATATATATACACAAACACAGACATATAAACTCTCACCAAACATACTTTTAATATCAAAGAGATAAGTGACATGCCCTCGAGTCAGCTGGTGATAAAAAAAAAAAAAAAAAAATACCACGATGCCCAGAGGGTGAAATGCAAAGCCACGATGCCCAGAGGGTGAAGTGCAATGCCACGATGCCCGGAGGGTGAAATGCAATGCCACGATGCCCGGAGGGTGAAATGCAATGCCACGATGCCCGGAGGGTGAAGTGCAATGCCACGATGCCCGGAGGGTGAAATACAATGCCACGATGCCCGGAGGGTGAAATGCAATGCCACGATGCCGGAGGGAAGGTGAAATGCAATGCCACGATGCCCGGAGGGTGAAATGCAATGCCACGATGCCCGGAGGGTGAAATGCAATGCCACGATGCCCGGAGGGTGAAATGCAATGCCACGATGCCCGGAGGGTGAAATGCAATGCCACGATGCCAACACGCAGGGGGAAAAGATGAGCAACATCAGGAGCCTGCCGGGGGGTCGAAGAATGTCCGTTGGGGCATTATCCCCCGCAGAGTCACAAAGCACATCCTTCCCGACGACCCATGTGCCCCCTGATGGCTCCGTGCCCTCCCGATGCCTCTCACAAGCGGTTAAACCCTTTAGGTTAATGGGTCAACCGAGGCCAGGTTCTGACCGGGTCAAGGAATAGGGAGATGATAGTACGCCTTTCGCCTACTTCATGTTTAAGTTAATTTTGAGAAAGTTGACTTGAATTAAGAGAAAACAGTTAAAGACATCTAAAAAAAATAGATGATCGGCAGACAAGATTTAGGAAGAGAACCAGAACTGGTGATACAAGATAATAGATATTATTATCATTTTCATTTGGTAGTTAGTTAAACTAGACCACTGAAGGCTGGCAAAGATAATGTTTGTGCGCGTTTTTGTGCGCGCGCGTGCGTGTGTGTGTGTGTGCTATGGTAGCATAAGAAACAGTAACAAATATGATAACTGTACCACTATTAATAATAATAATAATATTTGTTGTCGTTATTGTGTATAACAGCAACGGCTTTGGCATAAATTCAATGAAAGGTAATAAAGTTAGGGAAAATATTGCAGACAGCAACAGGAAGTAACAAAAATAGCTACAGTTAGAACTCCTGTGAATGATAATAATAATAATAATAATAATAATAATAATAATAAAATAATAATGGATGGATGCCGGTACCAACTCAAGAAAAGAGGCAACAGAATCAACCATCTGATGTTCATGGACGACATCAAGCTGTATGGTAAGAGCATCAAGGAAATAGATACCCTAATCCAGACTGTAAGGATTGTATCTGGGGACATCAGGATGGAGTTTGGAATAGAAAAATGCGCCTTAGTCAACATACAAAAAGGCAAAGTAACGAGAACTGAAGGGATAAAAAGCTACCAGATGGGAGCAACATCAAACACATAGATGAGACAGGATACAAATACCTGGGAATAATGGAAGGAGGAGATATAAAACACCAAGAGATGAAGGACACGATCAGGAAAGAATATATGCAGAGACTCAAGGCGATACTCAAGTCAAAACTCAACGCCGGAAATATGATAAAAGCCATAAACACAATGGGCAGTGCCAGTAATCAGATACAGCGCAGGAATAGTCGAATGGACGAAGGCAGAACTCCGCAGCATTGATCAGAAAACCAGGAAACAAATGACAATACACAAAGCACTACACCCAAGAGCAAATACGGACAGACTATACATAACACGAAAGGAAGGAGGGAGAGGACTACTAAGTATAGAGGACTGCGTCAACATCGAAAACAGAGCACTGGGGCAATATCTGAAAACCAGTGAAGACGAGTGGCTAAAGAGTGCATGGGAAGAAGGACTAATAAAAGTAGACGAAGACCCAGAAATATACAGAGACAGGAGAAAGACAGAAAGAACAGAGGACTGGCACAACAAACCAATGCACGGACAATACATGAGACAGACTAAAGAACTAGCCAGCGATGACAATTGGCAATGGCTACAGAGGGGAGAGCTCAAGAAGGAAACTGAAGGAATGATAACAGCGGCACAAGATCAGGCCCTAAGAACCAGATATGTTCAAAGTACGATAGACGGAAATAACATCTCTCCCATATGTAGGAAGTGCAATACGAAAAATGAAACCATAAACCACATAGCAAGCGAATGCCCGGCACTTGCACAGAACCAGTACAAAAAGAGGCATGATTCAGTGGCACGAAGCCCTCCACTGGAGCCTGTGCAAGAAACATCAGCTACCTTGCAGTAATAAGTGGTACGAGCACCAACTTGAAGGAGTGATAGAAAACGATCACGCAAAGATCCGCTGGGACTATGGTATCAGAACGGATAGGGTGATACGTGCAAACAGACCAGACGTGACGTTGATTGACAAAGTCAAGAAGAAAGTATCACTCATTGATGTCGCAATACCATGGGACACCAGAGTTGAAGAGAAAGAGAGGAAAAAATGGATAAGTATCAAGATCTGAAAATAGAAATAAGAAGGATATGGGATATGCCAGTGGAAATCGTACCCATATTCATAGGAGCACTAGGCACGATCCCAAGATCCCTGAAAAGGAATCTAGAAAAACTAGAGGCTGAAGTAGCTCCAGGACTCATGCAGAAGAGTGTGATCCTAGAAACGGCACACATAGTAAGAAAAGTGATGGACTCCTAAGGAGGCAGGATGCAACCCGGAACCCCACACTATAAATACCACCCAGTCGAATTGAAGGACTGTGATAGAGCAAAAAAAAAAAAAAAAAAAAAAAAAAAAAAAAAAAAAATAATAATAATAATAATAATAATAATAATAATAATAATAATAATAATTACTGCAATAATCTGATAATAATCATAACTGCAAAACAGAGAACGATAATGATTCAAATTACCACATAACACTCAGAATCTAGAAACAGTTATCATAAACAATTATATCTGGAAAAGACAACTGCATAATTGTAATTATATGAACGGAGGTACAGTAAAAGGAATGAAAGAGGCACCATAAGGAAAATATAGACTTTCAGGTGCTATTACCTCAAATCGCCATAAACCATTTGTTCAGTTTTCTGACATTGCTTTATACATAAATGAATGTATTTACATGTCTGTTGGTTTTTTTTTTTACTATATTAAGATACATTTATTTAATTTTACCTATTTATCTGAATTTGCATCTATTTCACACTTAAACTTTGTCGTTTTATTCTACTCAACGTTTTTATTTTGCCATCGAAGTTATTTTTGAATTGACCTAAAACAATATCTGTTCACCTCTGGTAATAATAATAATAATAATAATAATAATAATAATAATAATAATAATAATAATAATAATAATAATAATAATAATAATAATAATAATAATAATAATAGTCGGCGGGTAATAATTATTTGTGTAGCCTACTCCTATACACACATTTATATATATATATATATATATATATATATATATAATATATATATTATAAACATGAATTAAGCTACAAATGTCCTTTAATATCCAATTCGCTCTATCTCAGAATTAACATATTTCATATACTGTTAACCGCAGGGGAACTTTTTTTAGTTGATAATAATTTCGTCCTCTCATGGATTCGAACCAGCGCCCAGAGGAGAAATGAGAGAGAGAGAGAGAGAGAGAGAGAGAGAGAGAGAGAGAGAGAGATTTTTCAGATGGTCAAGTGGCGGTAGCTGTCTGCTTCCGACACCGTTGTTTCCTTTCGGCTCAAATACGAGATCAAATTTCTCCCTTTCTGGTTTCTATTAACTTTTCTTTTTCTATTCTCTTCCACTTCCTCTTCTGTTCCTATTCCTCCTTCTTCTTCTTCTTCTTCTTCTTCTTCTTCTTCTTCTTCTTCTTCTTCTTCTTCTTCTACAATTTTCACGGTGAGAATGGCTCAATAAGTACGAGCTTACCACCTCATTACTGAAAGCAATCGAGTTGAATTAAATGTAGAAATTAGGCCAAAGGCCAAGCACTGGGACCTATGAGGTCATTCAGCGCTGAAATGGAA